>NW_026859878.1:0-34104 GCF_026571515.1 Ruditapes philippinarum
CCCTTTTTAACATGCTTATGAATCAGTTGACTCAGATTTTGACCGAGTGGACTTTTTGAGTGAACTAAAATTTGAAATACATATGTGCATAATTTCATACGCAGAATGCATTTTTGATTTTGGGCTGCCTAGATTTTTATGTCGTGGGATATTAAAAGTGGGCAATGGGCTTTTTGATATCAGTTTGACAGATATTTTGGTCAAGTGAGAACGCTTTTTCTTTAGTGCTATAGCTGTGAAATTTAGACGATATGCACATTTGCACAAATTAGATGCAGAATTGGAATTTAATTATTTCATATTATTTAACCTACTTGTCGGTTCTGGTGGATTCAGATTTGAAATTTGGGGCTATATACACATTTAAATATGCCAATGAATTTTGATTTTTATTGATCTCGATTTGTCCTAGTGATCTGCATCAAATCTAAGAAAATCTTAGCGATTAAAACATTAATTTAATTATACTTTTCAAATAAATGATGTAAAACTTTGTAAGACCTGAACTTATTTGATCAGGTTTAAATGTATTAAAAAGAACCGTCGTCCCATGTTAATAATTATATTTTTTGCTTAGGTGGTTGTAAAATAGGAATTTAAAAAACAGTTTAAACAGTTTTTTTTCCAAACCTAATATTGTTTAACTGAATACCTAGCTAGACAATGTTTGTATATAAGAACCTCAAATATCTATCTATTCATTGATTCTCGTCATTTACGCTCGTGATTGATATGCATATGCAATATTGATAAAAAAAAATTATTAAAAAAATGAAACTTTAATAATCAAACTAACTATAACAAATATGTTTAAAATATTAAATCAACTTTGTCACATACATAAAAAACTGAGTGATAAAATTAATCTTACTGTGCATATTAAAAAAATTCAGTTAGTTCAAAATTATAATGATAAATTATGATGAATTATTTCAATATTTAATATACCAGGAAAAATAACTCAGCATACATAATGATAATCTGCACAATTTAATGTGTAAATCATTTGACTAAGATATATATACCAGAGACCCACTGTTTGTATTTTATGCAATGACTTGCTTATTTTTACATTGAATACATATAAATATTGTGTATTATTTCACATGCTGAAATGACCTGCCTTCAGTTTTATCTGGATTTTAGAACATCAGGTGATGTAAACATATGTAAAAGCAAATGATAAACTATCTTTATTACTACCATATTTAGGCAATCTTATAAAATTCTCTTTTTCTAAACTGTTTACAAGTAATCAGATAAATGATGTATTTAATAATTGTCCTGATGCAAATAACATTGTATGGAGCGCGGAAAAAGAGAATTGTGATGTGTTTACAAGACAGCTTTCTATTGTAAATTGTAAAATTGAATTTCAGAAGATTCGCTGAATTAAATGTAAAAGTTAATTTTAGTATTAAAACATAATAGTATGAAACAAATTGATTCGTCTCATATTAATTTTTCACCGTGTTTGTCTTTCTTTATTTTATTCACTAACTCAACAGTTGTTTGACTAGATGTTATGCCAAAGCAAAAGAATTGAAACCACTTAAAAATAATTGGTTTAAGGAAATGGTTTCTTAACAAGCTTCCAGTTTTCCTGATAATTATATATATGATTGTATTTACTTTTTGGTTTATATATAGGTTGATGTGATAATAATAAAATATTGTTAAAACTAATTGATTACTTCATATATCTCTAAATACAGTTTATCAACTGTTATGATCGGTAAAGCACTACATACAAAATGTTTGGCAATTCCGTTATATGTTAATTACCAACAATAAAACTTAATGCTTCATTGAAATAGGCTGTATTGAACGAAATGTACCCATTAATTCTTCATGAAAAACTAAGGCAGACACTTTTATGTAAATCAGTATAAAACAACGCTGTAAGGGCAACTAAATATAATTACACTTGAATTTTAATGACCTATGTATTGACAGGCTTAGTTATATCATTAGCTAAAATACGCTATTTCCCAGCTTACGCGATGCCCATGTCAAATCAATACACTACTGAATTACTTTTAAGATTCAAGTTGAAAATGATTTTAGATATTAACTTCCTTATAACTATGTTAACTAATTTTTAATTTTACATACATATAATTTCTACAATTCGGTATGTAATCACTCTTAATAATTGCCAGTGACGTTGTCTTTTTTCGATCGTCGCAATCGTTAGATTCTAGTGATTTATGACTTGTTTCAATATGGGAGCATGACTAGTGGCTGCAATCATTATCCATTTACTAATTGTTAACGTTAGCACGAACTTTAAAATCACAGTTATCTTTTTCAAACTTGGATGTATTTGGAATTGTTTTTGTTTTGTCATTTTTTCTTAGGAGTATCGGATTAAATAAGGCTGAGCATGAAACAATTAATTCATATTGTGCTTTTACATTTTAGCACTAAAAGAACCGGTTTAAACATGTTTTCAAAACCTCGTTTATATATCATGAAAATGAGAATTAATAAATTTGGGAATAATCAGCATATAATAATCATGTATGATAATAACAGTTGTTAATATATAAATTGAGATATGAACATTTGCTACAAAAAGATTATTAGAAATTGCATCACCGGAAGTACATAAAATTAAAATTATAATTATAACTTGGTTAATAAGAAATGTGGTTAGTCAAAAAATGTTAAGTACAGCAAATTGCAAAATTTCTTTGTATGGAATAAGTTAATTGATACTGTTAGTGTTAAATTGTATGCAAATGTTGACTTAATTCCATGTAAGTAATATAGGATAATATGATACATGTGTGTAAATATTCGTTTATATAATGATATTAATTTGGGCACGTGACAATTTTTTTTGGTCACTTAAGTCGATGTTCCTGTAACTCCAAGCATTTTGGTCCCTTTGTTTTATTTCTGCTAAACGTTCGTCTAAGTTGACCCATTATGATCTGAGAGTTTTATATTTCTTTATCGGAGTTTATTAAAGTGTTTTCGATTGGTTCCTTCTGTACTTCTTCCTTAGGTTCTTTTCTCGCTTCTTTTCAACTAGTTAAGCGTCGGTCTTACAAATACTTCGTGAAAACAGTCGTACCAATACTCGGATATCGTTCACTCAGATATTAACTCACTATCGAACAAGGTGTTTTGTTTTTTGTTGTTGTTGTTATTGTTTTGTTTTTGTGGGTTTGTTACGGAACTGTGCCGTTCTAAACATTTCAACCATATCGACCGGGGGAAAACAATTGGCCATCATTTTTGGTTAAAATTTATGTGGGGTAAAGTTTTACCACGTTGGATGAAAGGGATTGTCAGGGAACGCGCAATTACAGTTGACTGGGGAGCGTCATGGACAACGTTATACTTAAGTGCATCAGCACTTGAAATTTTGTTTTAAATTGTACAAGCATGTTGTATAAAAACTTAAATTGTAGATTATATTCGATTTGGCCACAGTAACTTCAACCGCAAGACAAGGAGGGCATAAAATTTTTTGTTAGTAATTATCTACCAATATCATCTGTAAATGGAAGGTATGCTGCCAAAAGCTTGAGAAAAAATATAATGATAAGAATTCATTATGATTGTATTATTCAGTATTTTCGGTAATCACATTTATTATCCTATATTTATGTTTGAGATATTATAATCTTCAAATTGATTTTATTACGTGTTGTAGCAATTTTTTCCCTCTATTTCTTTTTTGGGTTACGACACTTTTCCGGCGGCGTTGATTATTTGTCTGTCAATCTTACACTCTCACATTGCGTTCTCCAGTTAGTTTCAATTGTTCTCTTATAACTTATCTTTTTATTCAATTGGCAAAATGTTTATTTAAATATCTTTTTACTGGAAACAATAACTTATCATGTTGTTTTCTGTTAGCATAACGTAGAAATATATAAACATTCTATACGAAGTATATTTCTGGTTTATGTAGACAAAGTTTTTTTCTCGGGGTGTTTTACAGAGGATGTAGATTTTTATCGTACATGTATACCACAGTCGATTTATTTATTTTTTTGAGAATTGATAAGCATTTTTGTTAGGCACCGGTGGAAAATTCTTAGCTTTTTTAAGTATGCATGTTTATGTGAAATACTTGATAAAATTTCTACATGATATGAATGTAGGTGCAGACATTAGGGGTTCAATCCAATTATAATAATTGCAACTTAGACCCAAAAAACAAGAAATTTGTAGTGTTTTTTCTTTTTTTTTTTATATCTTCTTTTTTTTCAAACGTACATTCTTTACTGCTAAAGTTTGTTAGAAATTCAGTAATTAACATATAGGTATAAGGCATTGGGTATATATAAATGTATATTTTTCCTAAGACTTACATGGGTTCTATGATTTTGTGATCTCTTATGCTAAGTTCTTCTGGTTTTTAATAAAAGATAGAATATTCAAAGGAAGTATTTATTTTGGAAGACAGAGCAGTGAAAACGATAAACGAGCAAATGATTCACATAATGATCAACTATACTTTGTTAATATATTATTATGAAAGTACAAATTTGTTTGTCTATATCGCAAATCTTCTTAAGAACTTTGGTGTGATAGCTTTACGTTTTTCATTCTTGTAGAACATTAGCATTATCACGAATTTATTATTATTAATTAAGTACACATGTGTTGTTATGTCCAAGTGTATAACAAATCTTGGGTTTTTTACCGTTTTCGGCACATTGCTCTTTTTCATTAGGAGTGTGTGTATATTTAAGTAATAGCCAGGTCTTGGCGTAAAAATATCACATATAAATAGTTTTGATTTGTTTTAAAACAAACCAAAACGTCCAATCGTAGAGACGTATTCGACACATATACGCGTGTCATCAGCTTGTGCCGAATAAAATATATAATGACAATTATATATCTTTTTATCTTTTCAATAAACATACAAACAATTTTTTAAAATATTTTCAATTATCTATAGATAACGCAAAGACGTTTCTAATGTATGCATTGAATATGAATGAATCAAAATTCTAGGAGGCAGAATAACGCCTGGCGAGAAGATTTAGAAGGTTGGTATTGTTGGCAAGATAGGCAGTCTCAGATACACATGTGCAATAGAGACTCGTAATGCGACAGCTCTTGGTTTTTTGTTTTACTGATTAGGTTCTAGACATTATAGCCTAGACTTCACAGGAACAGGACGCGCCGGGAGTGTAGAGGAACCAAAATGAAAAATTTTGCACCTGCTTCCCAACTCGAAGGACGACGCGTCATAGTGGAGGTAATGTTATGGTATGTGGAGGACTAAAATGTCAATGGCAATCCGGGATCTCCATATTTTATATCGGCATACCGATTGACAGAATAAGAATGATATTGCTGAATATGGTACTTAAATTATACTGCTATTGCTCTCATGTACAAAAATACCTTGACGCCGCTGTGAATTACTGTATCGAAGTCATCGTTTTAGCATTTGAGCTTGCCAAGAATTTCCGGACTTCCATCGAATTGGTACAGTATTCGGCGGACATATGTAGCTTCGCTTCAAAGTGATTCTTTCTTTGTCTCTCATAAGTCCAACGGTTACTCCGCTTGGGCAGAACAACTTTTCCCTGTTTTTGCCCGTTCTCTAACGCCATGTCTCTAGTACTGGTTGGCCTTTCGATGGTTTCCTTGCCGGTGGTTCTGTGTTTAGAGGAATCGGGGTCATTAAATGCCACCATCCTTTCTTGGGGTTGGCGTGAATGCTTTTGCTTTATATATTTCATGTTGCCCTTACAAGTATGAAGTTGAAATAGAATTCCAGCTCTCATCAAGAGCAAATCCGGCTTATTTACATCATGAACGGCGCTGTCGGGCTTCATGTTATTCGCCCCAATGCTCGATACCATTAGTAAAATAATGAAAGACTTATTCCATTGCTTTTCAGTTTTAATGAATAACTAGAATAAACTGAAACAGGTGTCGAAACTTTTGAAAAATATAAAACGTCTGATTTGGAAAATAATAAATAAACACAAATCTGAATCTTACGCTGTGCTTATTAGCTTATTGCACATACACAATGAAAACCAACAAGATTTGTTAAACGCTACTTCGTGACTAATACGAATTCCGGTTGCTCTCATAATAATATGCATTTTGGTCATTTAAAAATATAGAATATAAGTATTTATGTATAATCTTTAATATTTATTCAAGTGCTTCCGCTGATGTAATACCCACGTTCATTGTTTATGGGGGGGCTCATGTTCATGCGTAAAATTTCATTTTATAAATTGTTATAATGAATTTTAATAGAGATATAATAGTTCTAGAACATCAAATACTTTTTAGATCATGAAGCATCATTAAATTTGATTAATAACAATGTTAATAATCATACTAATACGGCGTGATTTGGCCTCACAGAGAGGTTCAAAACAGTGATCTGTAATATCCGGCTTTCTTGATAGAGACTGGACTTGGAAATTAGTGTAGACGTAATGCAGACTATAAATAGCATTGAGAGTAGTTTCGATATTTAGTTTTGTATTGTTTAGTTAATACGCACATAATTATAAAACAAAATCCGATACTCCTCTGAAACGAACGAACGACTTCAAAATATGAGTTTCTTAAAACAAATGCTACTTGGCTATAGCTATTGGACGCATGAAAATTTGAAATGAAAAAAAAAAAAGTTATGTTTACGTTTTACAAAATATATTTGTAAATTGTAATAATCACGATAATAATATTGCTTTTTTGGTTTTTTAACCCCCCAAGATAAAGTATTTGAACCTTTTTATGGGTTTTCCTAGATTTAATAAAAGTTTGGATTAAGTGAAACATACTCACGACTATGGAAAATAAAATGGTGGCCAAACGCAAATGCTCGAAGCATGGAATACTAGGGATACTCATTCGTCGGGTCACAAATGATGGGCGTGTATCGGACGAGTAGGGCGCACGAATCAAATATGGAAAAATTCTTTGATCTTGTTGTAGACACAAAAATGATTAAAGAACTCAATTGTCTTTAATATAGAATTCATGCAAACAGCCATTATTCGACTTAATAGACCATCGTAGCTCGTACTACCTCGTTTGTGTAGACATTTTGGCAATTGCTTTAGCTAGACTGACTGAATTATTCATCAGCAAAAAACAAACGCCCAGTCTCGTGATTTTTAAAAAAAAAATACCGTCAGGTATTTCTCGATATGTGTGACGATGATTGATTTGATTAGCATCGATAAGTGTTTTTGTGTTGTAGAATCAATAAATCATTATACGGACACATTTAACTTTTAAACTGCAATAACTATGGAAGCATTAGAGTCTGTATATTGATGATTGGTCTCTCATCAGTTTTTGGATAAAGGTATTTTATATTATTATATATATATTAGTATAATATTATTATTATATTTTTTATATTTATTATCTCGAAGAATTTGAACATGGTTCCTTACAAAAACATATATCTCAATGTCTTTTTCTATCAGTCTACTCCCGAAATTCAAAAATAAATATGATTCATCTTTTTATTTATGTACTATATATAATTGTATACTTATTAACTTTTAGATGTGCACAGTAAAGTCAATCTTATCCATTGATTTTCATTCGTATCTTATAACTTAATTAATTTTTGATTTATGTGTAAAAAAAATTTGGAAAATGGAAGATCCCTGTAAATGAAAGAAGTGTGCTGGATTCAAAGTCCCCGAAGAAATAGCAAAATTTTACAAAGCCGAGATGAAGTATAGGACAACATTTTACAGCTGGGCCAGGCAGCACTTTTCACCAGCTGTTGTGAGTAATAAACATTCCTTTGGAAAAGGAAAGTATCCCTCGAACGAAACAATAACCAGACGCTTTGGGTCAGGACTCAGATCACCCCCTCCCCCCCCCCCCCAACGTAATCTACGAATTGGGCATCTGTTAAAATGATAAAACTGGGTTTTAAAACAATTTTTACATACATGTATCAATTCTTTACTATTCTCAAGAATGACAAGAAATAGCTTATGCAATTATTTTAGAATGACCAATTAGATTCCAAGATTAAGGTTTGTAATATTTAAATGACCTATGAAAATTCTCCTTATATTCATTCTTTCCTGTACATATTAAAGGAAGACAAACTGATTTTAGACGGCGTTCGGCCAAAAAATCATAGTCCCAGTTAAAAAGTATGAAATATAAACGTTTTATATTCTGTTTTAGATATACTAATAGAAGTGTAAAGGATAAAATCTAAGTATTCAAAATCAATCACTTTGTATTTGAGTTACTCACGCAAACAATATCTAGCTATTCGGTAAATAATTACGTTAAAGGAAAACTATTTAATTCCTAATTGTATAGAAGCCCGTTTTATCACGCTTGAGAACAGACTATTTCGTACAAATTACATTCGTAAAGACAAAACAATTAGTGTATTACTATCTAGACACGAAAGATATTTTGTATAATGGGGTAAAATGGTGTGATATTATCGTAAATAAATCTTATTTGCTCCGAAAACCTATCATATAAAAGATTGGTAATCTACATTTTTGTTGATTTGCATATATCATAGAATGTATCTCTCTCATTGTAATATATTAATTTGAATTGTAATTACTGATCACTTTGCTCTAGACTAAATGTTTAATCTTTTGCCCAAATACAATATTTTTCAAGTGTGGACTCATTTTCTGTTAAATAGATCTTTACTTACCTAGGTTAATGATTTTTAAAGTGGGAATGTATTTGTGTTTAATTTTAATTATGAAGTTAGGTTAAACACCGAGTACAATTACATGTATGGTCAAATTAAGAAGTTTGTTCATGGACATATGTTATTAAAATTCCATAAATATCTTACATTTCATATAGTTTGTATTTGTGCCTCTATCAATCAAGTGCAAGATAAGAAAACTGGTTACGTTTTGTTTACGTTAAACAGGAATTACACTTAAATTAAAGCTATTAAAAGTTAAGCTGCATAGATAGATTTCTCAGAATCATAACGTTAACTATATGCTCTGATAACATTTGGCAATTTCAATGTAATGCTTTAGTTTTTCTTATCGTGAAATATCATGCTATTTTCGTTAGTATTAACAAATAATTATAAACGATTCTTTAAATCGTAAAAGACACATTCTTTATTGTTTGCAGACAATGGGGGATTATATTTATTTTTGAAACTGAAAAAAGCATTTTGTAGGCAATAAATGGTACTTATCTATGACTGGAAAATATCTTAGCATAGCACCATAACCGTTTATTTTATATATATATAAAAGCGAAAATATATTACACGAATTTATTTAATTATTGCAAAAACTCAAACTATGACAAGAAAGTAGCAATCTATTTTGGTAGGAGCAGTTAAAACAATATAATTTAAAATCTAAGAAATCTAGAAAATTATTTAAAAGTATACACTGTACTTTATAATATCAAATTCTGAAATATAATTTGCTTGACTTATGAAATTCTGTCTTAGGGTGGCATTATCCCCATTCAAGTATAAATGGTAAGTGTACAGGTAAAGGTCAAAATAACTTTTAATTTTGCCATCCATGTGTTCAATTCTTTTTATCAAGGCAAAAATAATAAATAATTTACGAGAGTCTATGGAAATTTCTATACATATCGTTCGGAATGCATCGAAGCGTTCATATTTTAAAAAGAGTTGGGCGGTCTTTCTAAAATTAAGATAGTTGTTATATTTTATTTCATTCTCAGTTATTGGTCAATCACCATAATAAAGGACTATCTTATGACAAATATTACTAATTAAGGTCAACCTGACAGGGAAAAAGATAAGCATTTCACTTTAATTCCATACGTTACTTATTTTTTCTTTGACAATATATAATCAACCAAAGTTGTATATGTTCGTATTATAATGTACTTTAATTTGTTTCTCTTAGTACATTGAATATATTGGGATATATTGCACATTAATGATTATTTTTTAATGTTTTTTTACAAACGACATTAGCTCGTGCCAATTTAGATATACAATTACAAAATATAACTTTAAATCTTCTTATGAAAATACACTACTGGGATCCTATGTATTTACCGGACAAAATATGATGTTTTTTACATGTAACTGTATGTCACTTTTAGAAATAGACATGAGAAGAAGCCATGCATGTTAACTATCAAGAAGGCGAATGTACTCACAAGCCGTTATTAGGTGTTGAAAGTTCAATCATCTATTTTACCTTCAGTTAGGCTGAAATATGTTGTTTTTCATATGATGATTATAACACGTATTGAGAAACATTTTGTATTCAAGAGATGTGAATCTCTGCTCTCTTTTGTCAGTACGAGTACGCAGTTTTCTTTTATAGGCTCTTTTCGTTACAGACATAAAAAAACATAAATTTTATAATTGTACGCATTTCATAGTAGGTTTCTCCATGGGCGTAACCGTTTTCGGCTCTACTCATGTTTTTAGATGATTTGCTATATAGGCTCTATGTTGTGGGGCACTTACAGAGATCATCGTATGGGTTATATTGGACTAAAGTCAATACACATATTTTTACCGCCTCTTAAATATATGTACGATTCGTATACAAATTCTATCAACTATGTGATATTTCATTTCAAATTAATGCAGAGTTTTTTGTATGTAACCAACACGATCAGTGACTTTACTTTTACATCGTATATAAATATCAGATATACTATATAAAATGATAATATTATTGACGCATTGTAAACGCAAGCTTTAACATCGATACTTGAAATAATGAAATATTTTTCATAGAATGCCATTATGCATGCCGCACAACATTTTTTACACGCTAATGCACCTTTTTCAGACACGAGCATCTACGGAAACTTTTGTGGACTGAGACTTTCATTTGGTCTGCTCCTGCAGATGTTAAAGCACGAACAAAGATTACATGGACCTGCAATTTAAGAGGACGCAAAAAGTATTAATCTAGCACGCTCAACATAGAAAATAAGGTGAATATTTTATATACCGTACCTATGCGAAATATTCCCGAATATCTAATTCAATTTATTCAAATAATCATTATTACCATAAGCATATAATTAGTAACATCAATTCAGTTTATAGTGGCATTTTAAAACTGCAAGTACAAAATTGCTGGGAAATGCAGCAGTGTGATTGTCACGGCGAAAACAAGAAAAAATACAAAAACAAACAAACAAATAAGTATATGTTAAGGTATCTCCAAATAGCATTGTGTTGAATTGACAGGGTTAACTTGTTAAGAAGGTTTTAAAGTATTATAATGTAACTTGTTACAAGAGCCATGTATATGTTAGTTAGGAGCAGAATATTTTCATATTCTTGTGTACTGCATACCTTTTGAGTGGGATCTATCCACATATGTAGTTATACTCACTGGACAAAAAATTAAGTATGAAAAGTAACAAAGGGCAATACCTGAATAATAATGCACGGTAGGTTAAAAGTCTTGTGTGCCGCACTCCTCCTCAATGAGATCTATCCACCTATGAAGTTTCACGTTGATAACAACAACACTGTTTGAGATAAGCTCCGGGACAAAAAGTTTGAAAAATAACAAAGGGCAATAACTCAAAAATTATAAAGGGTATCATTCTTGCGCACAAACATTCATCCTCAATAAGATCAATCCACCAATTGAAGTTTCATGTTGACATCTCAAAGACCTTTTGAGTTATGCTCCTCTTCAGGTGAAAAATTAAGTATGAAAAAATACAAAGGACAATAACCCAAAAACTATGAAGGATAGAGTTATCACTCTTATGCACTGCACCTCATGAGTGAGATCTATCTACCTATGAAGTTTCATGTTGATATCTCAAAGGCTTTTTGTAGTTATGAAATAGATAAATACAGAATCCCTAAAGAAAGCCCAACATGACAAAATTGAAAATGTTGGCAGGCTCGGTTTGATTGAGCCTGTTCATGGACGGTACTGGAAAGTGCAAGTTACCGTCCACGCCCCCTAGCTCCGGCTTAAGGCAGAATTCAAACATTTAAACATGAAATGGTGAAATTTTGAATTTAGAAACATCCGCAGATGTATGCCATACGGCGGTTTATCATGGAACCTTCAACATGACACTTCCGTGCCATGAAAAGCGGCGTATGGTCCCCAAGTAATAGAAAGCGTGTGCACTAAACAAGAAAAACAATGGGCAGAACTAAATAAAAATGGAATTTTTGAAAGGGGATCAGAGGTTATGAAGCCTGCAATATCACAAGGACAAATATAAAAAGCAGGCAACATATCCTTAGGGTGATTCAACATTATTCAAGTAGGAATATTGGAACCACCCAATAGAAAATGCCAAAAAGTTGAAACTAAAAATACCACAAGCACAACAATAATTCGTGCTGAACGATCTTCAAGTATCGAAAATGTAAACATCATTGATTAAATGTACGGGGGACTTTTTACAGCCGCCACACGGCACAAATAACACAGATGTGATCATAAAATAGAATAAATACAGAATCCCTAAAGAAGGCCCAACATGACAAAATTGAAAATGTTGCAGGCTCGGTTTGATTGAGCTGAAAGTTGTAACAATTTTTGAGATAAGCTCCAGACAAAAAGTATGAAAAATAACAGAGGACAATAACTCAAAAATTATAATGGAATAAATGGGATAAAGTTATCATTTTTGTGCACAACATCCCTCCTTAATTAAGATATATCCACCTATGAAGTTTTCATGTTGACATCTTAAATATTTTTTTTTGGGTTATGCTCCACTCTTTGGTGAAAAATTTAGTATGAAAAGTAACAAAGGGCCAATAACTCAAAAAATATGAAGGGTAGAAGTTATCAACTCTTAATCACTGCACCTCCTGAGTAAGATCTATACACCTAATGAAGGTTCATGTTGATATCTCAAAGGCCTTTGTAATTATACTCTGGGACAAAAATTAAGTATGAAAAACAACAAAGGGCAATAACTGAAAAACAATGCACGGAAGGTTATCATTCTTGTGTGCTGTACTCCTCCTCAATGAGATCTATCCACCTATGAAGTTTCAAATTATTTCCTCTAACACTTTTTGAGATAAGCTCCGGACAAAAAGTATAAAAAAAAACAAATGTCAATAACTCAAAAAATTGTAAAGGGTAGAATTAACATTCTTGTGCACAACATTCCTGCCTTAATAAGATCTATCCACGTCCTATGAAGTTTCATGTTGACATTTCAAAAGCTTTTTAAGAGATATGCTCCCCTCAGATGAAAAAATTTAGTATGAAAAATAACAAAGGGCAATAACTCAAAAATTATGAAGGGTTAGAGTTATCACTTTTATGCACTGCACACCTCCTGAGTGAGATCTTATAACCTATGAAATTTTCAAATGTTGATATCTCAAAGGCTTTTGTAGTTATATACTTCTGGGACAAAAATTTAGTATGAAAAATAACGAAGGGCAATAACTGAAAAATTATGCACGGTCGGTTTTCATTTTTGTGAGCAGCACTCCTCCTCAATGAGATCTATCCACCTATGAAGTTTCAAGCCTGTTACCTCTAACACTTTTTGAGATATTGCTCCTGACAAAAAGTATGGAAAATAGCAAATGTCAAAAACTCAAAAATTATAATGGGTACAAGTTATCATTCTTTTGTACAACATTCCTTTCCTCCTCAATAAGATATATCCACCTATGAAGTTTCATACTTGGCATCTCAAAGTTTTTTTTCGTTATGCTCCACTCAGGTGAAAAAATAAAGTATGCAAAATTACAAAGGGCAATTTCTCAAAAACTATGAAGGGTAGAGTCAAATCACTTTATTTTTGCACTGCACATCTCCTGAGTGAGATCTATCCACCTATGAAGTTTTTATGTTGATATCTTAAAGGCTTTTTGAGTTATGCTGTGGAAAAAATTAAGTTTGAAAAATAACAAAGGGCAATAACTGAAAAATTTATGCAGGGTAGAATCATCATTTTTGTGCAATGTACTTCTCCTAAATATGATTTATCCACCTATGAAGTTTCAAGTTGATACCTCAACTAGTTTAAAAGATATGATGCGGACAAAAATGGGAAGGAAGGACAGGCGGACGGACGGAGACTAATTTTATATCCCCCACCGCCCTTTTCGGGGGGGGGGGGGGGGGGGGGGGGGGGGGGGGGGGGGGGGGGGGGGGGGGGGGGGGGGGGGGGGGGGGGGCGGGGATAATTAAACATTTTCCAGCTCATATCTAAAGGAAACTCAGAGTTTTGCTCACAATAATAGAACATGAATTCTGAAATGAAGTTTGGTGTTGTGAAAAAAACTGATTTAACGGACCAAATTAAGTTATTGCTTTACTGTGAAACGCATATGTAAAAACCAAGTCTCATTTTAAGAGAAAAAAATGTTTTATTGCGCAAGAAAATGAAATTATTTAAAAAAGACAATTAAAACTATTTAGAAACTTAGAAATGTAATGTTCAAATAGATATTTTTTATACGTGAAAAAGATTTTGATTATCCATACAAACAAATACACAAATGTAAAAAACTTGTGAATTTCTCAAGTGTGTCGAAAGGATGTGTGGGAAATGTTGTTAATATAAAACGCTGATATTTCGCGTGTTTGATAAAAATAAACTTGTTTAGATTCTATATGATTTGAAAAAAAACTGTTTTTTATGTAAACTTTTTTCACGGAAATCAATCCCAAAACCATCACTGGTTTCACCACGGTTGAGGCTAAGGGTGATGCCGGTATTGTCCCGGGGACGCCCCGGTTATGCGCCTAAGCTTCCCTGTTCAAGTTTATTAAAAACTAGAACTCCCACGAGAGGGATGTGTCCCCTTTGTGAACAATATAGTTTAGGAAGAAATGGGCTAGGACAAAATGAAACATAAAAAATTAACTAAGGGCAATAACTCAAAAAAAGGAGTGCAGAACAGCAGTTTCTGTGCACTAAACTTGTTATCAATAAGATTTATCATCCTATGAATTTATAAAGCCATAGCTTTTATAATTTATGAGAAAAATTATAAGCCCGGAAAAAATAAAGTATGAAAATTAATAAAGGGTAATAACTCATGAGTACCGGTTCTTTGTACACTGCATTTTTTCTTAATGAGATCTATCATCCTATGAAGTTTCAAGTCCATAGCTTTTATACTTTGGACAAAAATAAAGTATGAAAATTAACAAAGGGCGATAACTCAAAAAATAAGAAATGTAGAGTACTGGTTCTTGAGTTACTGAGCACTTCTTAATGAGATCTATCATCCTATGAAAGTTTCAAGTCGATAGCTTTTATACTGTAGGAGAAATGACACGGACAAAAATAAAGTATGAAAAATTAACAAAGGGCAATAAACTCAAAAAATAAGGAATGCATAGTAACGGTTCTTAGACACTGCACTTCTTCTTAATGAGATCTATCATCCTTTGAAGTTTCAAGTCCAAAGCTTTTATACATTAGAAGAAATGGCCCGGACAGAAATAAAGTATGAAAATTAACAAAGGGCAATAACTCAAAAATTAAGAAGTGCAGAGTACCAGTTCTTGTGCATTGCACTTCGGATCATTATAAGAAGCATGCAGTCAATCTGACTTATAATGACTGACTTACGCTCTGGACAAGCTTAAGGGACACCGACAAAAGTAAAACCCATATATGTTGCCTTTTTCAAGGCGGCACAATAATACTGCTGGACATCATTTACATCAGTCATTTGGTAAAAAGAGGGAGAGCTGCAATAGAAAGGAAAGGGAACACAGTTGGGAAATCTGTGCATACAATGCCTACAGAGGTTGAGGGCAGTCAGGAAAGCTCGCCTAAGAAAAATAGCAATAAATATAGCCATTCTCGGTTTTCATCCAAAGTAGCTTTTCAAGTTCTTTTAAATTGCCTGTTATCAGCATGAGGTAGTAATGCCACCTTCTATCACCAAAGCTTATTTCATTAACACTCTGAATATCAAAAAAAAAATATTATTGGATGAATCCTGTTGCAGGATACCTATAGGTATGTGGACTAATTGAAATCAACTCTGAAGTATATTATACAGCCAGTCACACAAAATATTCCATTATTCCATACTATTTTTTAATTTTAAAAAAAAAATAAGAAAGTTTCTGTATAGCCTGATAAGCACACTGCCTAATAAACCTAATTGTTTATTAAACAGCTAGAATAGGGAAAAGGACAAAAACAATTTGGTAAACATGAGTTGCTTCCCCTTAAACTAGAGTTCAAAATGGAATTTTATTGTTAAATTACATGCATGTGGAACATGCTTGAGCTCAATGATGTGGTCTAGTATTTACTTATTAATTTGAATAACTTAAATTATAGGGAAATTTGAACACACTTCTAGGGATATTTTTTTGGGGGGTGCCCTTGCTTTACTGGCCTTTGCATTTACTGAAGCTAGATAGGTTAACTCAATTTATGATGCACCTTCTCAACTTTAACCAGGAGTTCTGCACATTACCAAATTTTGGGTTTTTAAAGTATATTTTAGTTAATAATTCTTTTTTTCTGTACTAATTGTGGAGGTGGTGGGAATGTTGAGATGACCTGAGATAGCTTTAGTCAGTACAGCCCCCATATGGTGTTCTGATTGTCCCGGGTTTTGATATCGGGGCAAAATGTAGAGCCATGGTATATAGCTGAGACGTGTTCTCTATACTCATAAAAAAAATCATGGAGTTCAATATGGCAGGGATGCCACAGTATTAAACTGTCTCAATGATTTAGGGAAGGGGGATATTGAAGACAACTCACTATGTCAGTTTTTTCAATTATTTAAGGAGAAATGTCAATAAAGTGGGGGACTATGTTCATGTATGTGCGTATCAATATCAATTAAGAAAAAAATGTTTATATGGTAGAGCTGCAGTACGGTATTCAAAGGGTTCTGGGTTCATACGGTAGTACAGTGAGTACTGGTGAGGCATGAATATTCTTTGGGTCTTTGTTTTGAGTCTCAGTCAAGCTGCATATTCTAATTACTTTGTGATTAATAAATGTTTCCAGCTAATTATTTGCTTGTCTGCATTTATTAATGATCATGTCTTATGTTATAGTGAAATATTTAATTATTGTCTAGTAATGTGATTTTATAAAGACATTGTAGCAGTACTAAATTTTAAAGCTTTTGAATAAGGGGGGGGGGGGTTGCATAGACTCTCTTGTGGACATAGGCAGGTGCCCTCAATTAATTGCCTCCTCACCCGTGAAGTTTTATTTTAGGATAGCCTGTAAGGATAAATCATTTAAATTATTATAATACCACAGGGGTATTTTTCCTCTACTGGGTGTAATCAGAAACTATATATCTCCTCTTGTAACATTTAAAACAACAATGTGAAAATTGACTTGGAGATTCATACTATATTCACCTAATCCACAGGGGACTGTGATGGTATTAAACGATGGTATAAAGTCCTAATTCACATTGTACCTATTCAAGGACAAATTTCAATAAAGCGCTGCAGGGATTATGTCATGGTTCCAAAACTGTCCACTATTTTGATAGTTCAGTTGGTTGAGCTGCCGAATGGTTCCGAGGGTCCGGGGTTCATGTCTTGGTAAGGCAGCATATTTTTTAAACTTGTGACAGTAACATAAAAAGATTTAATGTTGCTTAATAATAATATAGCATATTAATACATATTATGCGCATGTCAAAAAAATTAAATTTTAAGTGATATGAAAAATATTGTCTGTTGCGCTGTCTTTGTAAATCTAATAACTTTACATTTAACACATGATTCACAAATTCTTGGGAGTCCCACACTTGACTGACCTTCCCATCTTGCACTAATGGAGGTGCATGAGGTTGACCGGTTTCCTTATTTTTCCTCATTTTTTCCCTCTAGATTACAGTTTCAGACCCTAAATAAAAGTGCATTCTTAATATGTATATATACTCGTATATTGTAATGCCCTAGAAAATTTTACCTTTTTTGTGATTTCACTGGATTTCAGTATTGTTAATTTCTACTTTCACTTTCGTTTTAGGGAAGCTTTCACTGGCGACAACACAGTAAATCATGCGGTGTCCCAATGAAACATACAGGACAATCAACTTAAATCTACGCATTGTGCCAGCAATTTAATCCTGCCTGATTCTGGAAGCTTTTCCCTTAATGTTATCCGTGGTAGAATCCTGTGTTTCGTGACTTCTGTTCAAAATAGTTAATTCCTTTATTTTACACTCAAGATTTAAGAGTTCGATTGTTTATGATGCAGCCTCACTTAACTATTAATATATAGATTTGCCTCATAAATCCATCTGATTTTAATTGTTAGCACTGTATATTTATGATAATATGCAATGCACTTTTAATTCCATGTCGGCCATGTTGTGGACTATTACATCGGCCTACGTAGTGAATGCAGATAGTTCTTTATCCGATTGCGCATTAAGATGAATTAGCGCATGATAGCTTGTAATTTTAAAAATCATTAGTTGAGGCTGTCACAAAATCAATTTTGGTGCTAGTTTGAGTGCATTCAGCTCAACATTTCTAGCTATCGCTCTAGATCTACTGTACATGTAGCTAAAGTTGTTTGAAAAGTTAATATGATTTCGATATTTTAATTAATAAAGGTTTAGAAACTATTTCATTTTGTATGCGTTTCAGCGTGCGTATATCGTTTAGCGTATTTCGTCTAGCGTATATCGTTTCGTATAGCGTGCGTATAACGTTCGTTCGTATACATGTAGCGTGTAACGTGCGTGCGTTTTTTCCAGAGCGTGCTTTTTGCGTGTAATTTCGCATTTCGAGGCGAAGACGCGAAAATATACAGATGGCGTAAATCAGCCACCATACATAATCCATTCGAGCATGTCGAAAGGATGTCCGGAAATGTGTTAATATAAAACGCTGATATTTCGTGTGTTGATAAAAATACTGTTTAGATTCTATATGGTTTTGAAGAAAAAAACTGTTTCTATGTAACTTTCCACGGAAATGGACTGTACAATGATTGCGTAAAAACAATAAAATGTCGGCTGCAGAAATCGAAAGGCATTTTGTCACGTGACTTTTGCCCATGTTACCGAAAACTACCCATCACAATATCACGGCGTTGAGACGCCGTGAAATAACCTCTCGATATTTGGTATACAGCATAAATACTTGGTTTTATACCGCGGGATTCGATTTCAGATATGTCGCTCTTCCACTTCCTGTTTACTGACTTAGTAAAATTATATACTTGGTGAACTCACGTGAAAAATGGTCATTTTGCCTTTAAAATGACCATTTTTCTCGTGAGTTCTCCAAGTATACCACAGAATCCCGTAACCTTTTTCAGGAACTCCGTGACAGTTATCATAAGAACTCCAAACAAGTTATCATAAGAACTCCATCCTTCGTGTAACAGCGCCCCCCACCAACCACCCCATGGAAGTGCGGTCGTCTGCTTGATGTTAGATATGCATATGTACCTGTGTAACGCACTCTGGGGTTACACTTTGACACCAAAGTGCGTCTGACCCCAAAGTGCGGTGTTACACAGCCTCATGGTAATTGGTATACAAATGCAACCCGGCCTTTTCTGTCTTTGACCCATTTTTATATCTTATCGTATGTTAATGTAGACTTGAAATGAAAGTACAATTTATTAAAGAATCGATTTCTTATATTTTAAGACTACGCGTGAACATGACGTTATCTGAATACATATCAAATGATACATTTTAAAATTACATGATGCTTATTATAGCCTCGAATAGTTAAACAGATAATAAACTTAAAGAAGAACGGGGATTTACATTGTTCCATAAGGCCCAAACTAGTTATATTATATTTAAACAATCAGAAGATAATTATTTGTTTAAAATGTTGTTGTTTTTTTTTTACAAATTACGGTATGAATATCATTAAAAAAAATAAAAAAATATCTGTCATAAGTTAAAATTTTGCCAAAAAAGAACAAATTTAGTGTCAATGTAATAGCGTTGTAATTACTTGAAACAAAACCTAAAGGGTGATCTACACCATTGCCACATAGATAGTTATGACAATATCTGTCATTTCTGCAAAAGATAAAGTTCACATAACTGTCAGAATAGAAATGTGTTCAAATTCCACCGTTTAACTTTTGTCAATCTACTGACAAACAGAAAGACAGACCTAAACCGATTAGCGCAGTTGTGATCTGTGCTGAGTGGGTTATGACAATTTTTTTTTATTTAAAATGATTTTTAATAACTATCCAACTTGAAATGTGTCTACAGACTTTTTGAACGGTTGTAACAAAAGTCAAGGGCATTTTCTCTATAAATATTGAACTTATATACAAACAAAACCCAAGGTGCACAAGCTTCACATGCTATATCATCATTATGACGTCAACACTAACGTATCCCTTACATTAAGTCAAAATTTCATCATGTGCATTTCAAGACGTGTTGATTTTTTTCCCTGTCTACATTTCTGATAGTATATTGTGAATTTGTGAGAATAATACGTATGCTCTCATATTGCCCATGGATACCTGTAGATATCTAGTTTATACAGCAGCTAATTGTACCGAAGAAAAAATGGGGATATATAAATAGACTCCGTCCGTCTGTCAGTTCGTCCGTCACACTTACGTGTCCGGTTCATAACCTTGTCATTTATCAAAGGAATTTGAAATAACTTGGCACAAATGTTTGTTATAATTAGACGATGTGGCATGCGCAACAACCAGACCCCTACCTTCAGGGTCAAGGTCGCACTTGCTCATTATACCCCCAAAAACGAAGTTTGGGGGGGGGTATATAGGAGTCACCCGGTGGTCGGTCGGTCGGTTGGTCGGTCGGTCCAGACGTCCGTTGCATTTTCCTTGTCCGGAGCATAACTTGAAAACTAATAAATGGAATTCAATATAACTACACACAATGGTCAAGCACATTGAGAGGAAGTGCAGTGCACAAGAACCATAACTCTATCTTGACTAATTACAGAGTTATTGCCCTTTGTTACTTTTCCTTGTCCGGGGCATAACTTGAAAACTACTGGTTGGAATTCAAAACAACTTCATACAATTGTCAAACACAATAAGGGGAAGTGCAGTGCACAAGAACCATAACTCTATCTAAAGTAATTACAGAGTTATTGCCCTTTGTTACTTTTCCATTCCTTTCTTTTGTCCGCAGCATAACTTGAAGACTAATGGTTGGAATTCAATATAACTACATACAATGGTCAAGCACATTGAGAGGAAGTGCAGTGCACAAGAACCATAACTCTATCTTGACTAATTACAGAGTTATTGCCCTTTGTTTCTTTTTCTTGTCCGGGGCATAACTTGAAAACTACTGGATGGAATTCAAAACAACTTCATACAATTGTCAAACACAATAAGGGGAAGTGCAGTGCACAAGAACCATAACTCTATTTAAAGTAATTACAGA
Source organism: Ruditapes philippinarum (assembly GCF_026571515.1). Classification (NCBI taxonomy): domain Eukaryota; kingdom Metazoa; phylum Mollusca; class Bivalvia; order Venerida; family Veneridae; genus Ruditapes; species Ruditapes philippinarum. The sequence continues at coordinate 21,311 of NW_026859878.1, forward strand.
GTTATTGCCCTTTGTTACTTTTCCATTCCTTTCTTTTGTCCGGACCATAACTTGAAGACTAATTGTTGGAATTCATTATAACTTAATACAATGGTCAAGCACATTGAGAGTAAGTGCAGTGCACAAGAACCATAACTCCATCTTGACTTATTACAGAGTTACTGCCATTTGTTACTTTTCCTTGTCCAGAGCATGACTTGAAAACTACTGGTTGGAATTCAAAACAACTTCATACAATGGTCAAGCACAATAAGGGGAAGTGCAGTGCACAAGAACTATAACTCCATCTTGACTAATTACAGAGTTATTGCCCTTTGTTACTTTTCCATTGCTTTTTTTTGTCCGGAGCATAACTTGAAAACTAATAGTTGGAATTCAATATAACTTCATACAATTGTCAAGCACATTGAGAGGAAGTGCAGTGCACAAGAACCATAACTCCATTTTAACAAAATACAGAGTTACTGCCCTTTGATACTTTTCATTGTCCGGAGCATAACTTAAAACATACTGGTTGGAATTCAAAACAACTTCATACAATGGTCAAGCACAATAAGAGGAAGTACAGTGCACAAGAACTTTAACTCCATCTTCAGTATTTATAGAGTTATTTATTGCCCTTTGTTTCTTTTGCTTGTCTTTCTGGACTTATTACAGAGTAATTCAATAAAACTTCATCAATGGCCAACTACATTGAAAGGAAATGCAACATACAAGAACCACAACTATCTTTAATTGCCCACAACCATAACTCTATATTTTAATTCTTTTACAAGGTATTCTGTTACTAGTAACATCCTCATTTCTCAAGCAGTCTTGTGGGGGTATTAATCACATTTAGTGATAGTTCTAGTTCAAAGTCAACTTTGTCTCTTTGAGGGTATATGTCGTGTCGGTCCATAGCTTTCTTATCTTTGAAGGGATTTTGTACATACTTGCTAGTGTTGTTCACAATAATGAGACGATGTGTCATGCGCAACAACCAGTCACCTATCTCCAAGGTCAAGTTCACACTTGGAGGTCAAATATTAACATAGTCTGTAAAGGTTATATTTTGTGTCCGGTCAATAACTTTTTAAAAGATCAAAGGATTTTGAAAATACTTGGCACAAATAGTCACTATAATAAGACGCTGTGTCATGCGCAACACCTGCATCCCTACCTCAAAGGTCAAGGTCACATTTGCAGGTAAAAAAACACATAGTCTGTTATAGGGAATATTTTGTGTCCTATCTAGAAAACTTCTTCATAGTTCAAGGGATTTTGAAATGATTTGGCACGATTAGTCACAATAATAAGACCTTATGTCAAGAAAACACCTGCACCCCTACCTCCAAAGTCAATGTCACACTTAGAGGTTAAAACTTAACATGATAGATTTTTAAATTCCATTTTTCATTTTATTTCTTAAATAAATGTATTGATGCATTTGCAGATCTAGCATTGATCATAATTTTGGACTGAAAGTCCTGAGATCCATACCTCAATCTTTTGAAATAGCACAATTGTATGCTTCATTTAAAACTTCCGTTGGTAACTCTGTTACAAATGTTTGTTCAAAATGTTTTGGTTTTTTCTTTTTCTGAAAATAGCAATAGTTTCCGTCTACATGCAATACCGCGTGACTTTTACAAAGCTAACCTACTGTAGGTAAAGGGCGATTTAACCACTGAATAACTTTGACACAATTCTTCCAATATACAAAAAGTCTGGATTATTTTATTTTATCTATTTAATGTTCACAATTTTCACAATAAAAGATTAGATCAGCAAAACAGTGACGGAAAATGAATTAAAGCGCAGAAATGTATAAGTATTGCGTATCAAAACAGTGACGAATTTAAGAAAATCGAAAGTCTAGAAAAAAATGAAAAAAAAGCAATCAAATCAACGCCTTCTGATAGTGTATTTCCTACAAAAAACATTTGAGTGTACTCATGACTTGAACTTTACCATTCGCTTAATTTGTATTGTAAAACAACAATTGTTAAAGTCAGTGAAGCGAAGACCGATGATCATCGGTTCAAGGGTTGACTGACCTTACTATATAGTGTTGTAGGTTTTATGTAGAACTTTTCAATTTTGTTTAAAGTACTAACTAATGCGATTCAAAAATATAACACATGACACATATATCGAGAGCGTTTATCAGTATATGAGCCAATATCAGATTTCGCCTGTAATCTTGTCCTTTTCGATTTTTCACAAAATGCATGATCATTTTATAAAAAATAAATTTGCATGCTTGTTAGTACATAAAATATTGTTAACCAAGTGTTACGAGCCAGGCGTAACGAGAAAGAAAAGCCAGCAACAAACTTGTAACAATAACAAATTTATTACAGAAAAATTATTAAAGAATAATCAAAATAACAAATTATGTGTACAAATACCTGAAGTCCAAATAAAAATGTAAAATTACAAATGTCTAGTCTGATCCTGGAATGATCCTTTTTGAATAGCACAGTTAAATCCAAGTTAAATCCAAGAACACTTCAGAATAAATTCCCACAATAAAATCCACAAGAATAATTTTAACTATTTTAAAATAATCCAAGCTCCAATAAATCACTTAATATCCAAGTTGAAAAATACTCCAAATATATTGATGACTTAAAAGGTAACTGATGACTTAAAAGATCACTGATGACTCAAAAGGTAATACGAAAGAAAAATGTCTCCTATATATATTAACTAAGAAGTTTCTAGAATAGTCTTTCATTTTCTACAATAATCATAATCTAGCAACTTCAACAATAAAGATCATTCCAGAAATTTCTATCTAATATAATGCATGAGTTTTCTACAACAGTTAAGAACGTTCTAGTAAATACATGTAGTTTATGTTCTAAAAATAGAACAATGATAATATTGGAAATACCAACTGGTCAGATACAAACTATATACATGTAATATGTTGCATACATAACACTTCCCCTCTTCAAGAAAAAGAAATATGAATGAAATGAATATTTCTTTTACATAAATCCAAACAATGTAACTTACAAATAACATAGGAGAAATGTTAAACAATTTTATACATTCATTCATATATATGTGTATTACAAACAATAGCAAACAACAACAACAAAAAAAATCAATCATATCATATACATGTTTAATTTAAAATACTGCAAATAACAGTTTTAGACACGTGAAAGTGCATCAGGGATCAAATTATCTTTCCCTTTAATGTGTCTAATGTCAAGACTATATTCTTGCAAAAATAAGCTCCACCTCAACAACCTTTGATTTTTGTTTTTAAGTATATGCAAGAAAGTGAGGGGATTGTGATCACTAAAGACAACAACAGGCAACTTTGAAGAAGTTAGATAAACTTCAAAATGCTGAATAGCAAGAATAAGAGCAAGGCACTCTTTCTCTATAGTAGAGTAATTTTTCTGATGTTCATTAAACTTTTTAGAAAAGTAACAAACAGGATGGTCAACACCATTGTTGTCTTCTTGGATCAATACACTTCCAGCACCTATGTCACTAGCATCTACAGCTAACTTAAAGTTTTTATTAAAATCTGGTGCCAAGAGAACTGGTGCACTCTTAAGTATGGCTTTAAGGCTGTCAAATGCCATTTGACACTTGTCTTTCCAAATGAATTTGTTTCTTTTCTTTAACAAATTTGTCAATGGTTCTGCAATAACCGAAAAATTATTACAAAATTTACGATAATACCCTGCCATACCAAGAAATCGCATCAGTTGTCTTTTACAAGTTGGCACAGGAAATTCAGATATAGCTTTGACCTTAGCTTCTATTGGTTTTACTTTACCCTGTCCCACTACATGTCCTAAAAATGTTAAAATTGCATGACAAAATTCACTTTTTGCAAGATTAACTGTCAATTTAGCATCACTAAGTCGGTCGAAGAATGCTCTTATTGTTTTGAGATGTTCCTCCCATTCATCAGAATAGATGATTGCGTCATCAATGTATGCGTCACATCCGTGTAAACCAGATATTACCATGTTTATAAGTCTCTGAAAAGTTGCTGGTGAGTTTTTCATACCAAAGGGCATGACTTTATATTGATATAAGCCGTCTGGTGTTACAAAGGCTGATATTTCTTTAGCTCTATCAGTAAGTGGAACTTGCCAGAATCCTTTTAGAAGATCAAACTTTGTTACATACTTTGCTTTTCCAATTTTGTCAATACAATCATCAATTCTTGGTATCGGAAATGAATCAGTTTTTGTTACAGAGTTCACTTTACGATAATCTGTACACATTCTATATGTTCCATTTGATTTTGGTACAAGAATACATGGAGAGCTGTAACTGCTTTGACTTGGTTCAATAAAGTCATTATCCAATAATTACTGAACTTCTTGTCTTAGGTACTTTTGTTTTACAGGATTCGTTCTATATGGATGCTGTTTTATTGGTTCAGAGTTTTCAAGAATGACGTCATGATGTATTTTATCAGTCCGTGTAGGAATATCAGGAAATAAATGTTCATATTCATAAATAAGCTGTTTCAGTTCATCTCGTTTCGATGGTTCTAAGTGAGCAAGTTTTTCATCCAGATTTTTCATAATATCAGAGTTTTCAAGCTTTGCTGAACCAGGATCAGACTTTTCAAAATTTTCATAACTATTAGATTCAACTGAACATTGATTTTGTGGAACAGAGTTTACAAAAGATATAGGTTTACTAATTTTGCTATCTCTGTCAAAATATTCTTTTAACATATTTATGTGACACATTTGTTTTTGCTTTCGCCTCCCAGGAGTATTAATAATATAGTTAAGGTCACCGATTTTCTTTTCAATAGTATAAGGACCAAAGTATCTTGCCTGTTATGGTTTTCCAGGTATAGGTAAAAGAGCAAGTACTTTATCACCAGGGTTAAAACTTCTTTCCTGAGCATTCTCATCATACCTTGATTTCATTTTACTTTGTGTTGATTTTAAATTAACCTTAGCTAACTCACATGCATTAGTCAACCTATTTCGAAAATCTGATACATGCTGAAGCAAATTTAAAGATATGTCATCTTCAGCCAGGAATTTCTCTTTAAGAAGTTTTAAGGGTCCTCGGACAGTGTGACCAAATACTAATTCAAAAGGGCTGAAGCCAAGAGATTCCTGAACAGATTCTCTTACAGCAAATAACAATAAATGGATGCCTTCATCCCAGTCTTTTTCAGTGTCAAAACAATATGACCTAATCATATTTTTCAGAGTCTGGTGAAATCTTTCTAATGCACCTTGACTTTCAGGATGATAGGCTGAAGACCTATATTGAGTTATTCCTAACTCGTACATGACCTGCTGGAAAATACCAGACATAAAGTTTGACCCTTGATCAGACTGTACTGATTTAGGTAAACCAACAAAAGTGAAAAATTTCACAAGAGCCTTGACAATAGTTTTGGCTTTAATATTTCTTAAAGGAATAGCTTCAGGGAAGCGCGTAGAAGCACACATAATAGTTAATAAGTACTGAGAACCTGATTTAGTTTTTGGTAATGGACCTACACAGTCAATAATAACTCTACTAAAAGGTTCATCAAATGCAGGAATAGGCTGTAAATGAGCTTTAGGTATTGTCTGGTTAGGTTTTCCAACCATCTGACAAGTATGACAAGATTTACAGTACCTAGATACATCTGCTTTAAGGCAAGGCCAATAAAAATGACTGAGAATTTTATGGTAGGTTTTATTAACACCTAAATGACCTGCCATGGGTGTTTCATGAGCCAAGCTTAATATTTCCTGGCGATATGATTTAGGGACCACAATTTGGTGATTAACAGTCCACTCCTCTTCAGCAGGGACATCGGGCGGTCGCCATTTTCTCATTAAAATCCCATTCTTTTCATAATAACAAACAGGGACTTGTAAAGCTTCATCTTCACTAAAAGCCTTTTGATAAAGGACTGAAATCTCAGGATCATTTTGTTGTTCCTGGATAAGCTGTGACCTTGACAGCGTGTCATGACCTTGATCTTTAGATCTTGGTGTAGAAAAGTCAGATATTGAAAAATCTGTCTGAGTTTCAGGCAGAGTAGGAGTGAGAGAAAAATTTATTTCATTATCAAAAGACTGACCTATAAAAGTATCAGCTAAGTCAATATCTGAACAAAAATTGTCTTCTTGAATGGCCTTCTTAGCCATAGCTCGAGTAACTGCACATGAAGGGTAAAGGTCAGGAATTTCCTGCTCAATGGGGTCAGGTGTCTGATCCACACAAGGAGTGTCAGTTACAAGTGGATTAACCACTACCTTATCTCCAGCTAAGTCATTACCTAGCAATAAATGAACACCTTTAAAGGGTAAGAAAGATCTTATACCTACAGCCACCGGCCCAGTTACCAAATCTGAGGACAAATAAATATTATGGAGAGGGACATTAGAAAAACCACACTCTACACCCTGAATAAGGACACTAGATCCAGAAGAAGTCTTCTCAGAAAAAGGCAGTGTATCTGCTAAAATAAGAGATTGAGAAGCTCCTGTGTCTCTTAAAATTTTAATAGGAGTAGGTGGGCAAGTATCACCGATAAGTGACACGGAACCTTCCGAAAGGAATGGTTCATAAATCTCCATTATAGAATCAGACTTGGGTTCTTTGACCTTCAAAATTGCATTGTTATCAATACAAGACTGAGGTTCAGACCTTGAAGTGGTAAGACCTGTGGGTTTGGCCTCATCACGTTGTTGTTGCCTCCTTTTTAAGGTAAAGCAATCAGAAATAAGATGTCCAGTTTTCTTGCAATAATTGCATGTAGGACGAGATAAGGGACTATGACCTTTATGTTCATCAGATGACTTTGGTTTGGGAGTATTTGACTGACTAGATGAGCCAGATAGATTACCAGAACTGAACTTGGAATTAAAATGTGAGGGTGTGGACTTCCCTTTATTTATAAATGAGACTTTGTGGGTTAAAGAATAATCATCAGCTAGACGGGCAGCTTCTTCTAAAGTTTCTACCTGTTTTTCATCTAAGAAAGATTTAACATCAGAGTGAATACAACGTTTAAACTCTTCAACCAACATGAGCTGTCTGAGCTTTTCATGATTTTTATTAATTTTCTTAGATAGACACCACCGATCAAAAAGTTGTTCTTTTTCTCTTGCAAATTCGACATGGGTTTGACCAATTTCTTTCTTAGAATTTCTGAATTTTTGCCTGTAGGCCTCTGGTACTAACTCATAACCTTTCAGAATTAATTCTTTTACATTATCATAATTAGAGCTTTGTTCAACAGTAAGTTGTGTATAGATTTCACGCGCTTTACCAATTAAGACGCTCTGTAAAAGTAATGTCCAGTGCTCTCTTGGCCATTTTAAATTTTCAGCAACCTTTTCAAAATGAAGAAAATACATATCAACTTTTTTTTCTTGGAAAGGTGTAACAAGCCTAATATTTTTTGTAACATCAAATTTTGAATTTATTCTATGTTCAAACTGATTTGCTCTCTCTTTGATTTCTAATTCTCTCATTTTAACTGAAATTCTCTCTCTTCTCTTTTTTTCAAACTGCCTTTCCTTTCTTTTCTTCCCTTTCTTTTTCTAACAGTCTTTCTTCCCTTTCTTTTTCTAACTGTCTTCTTCCCTTTCTTTTTTTTGTAACTGTCTTTCTTCCCTTTCTTTTTCTAACTGTAACTGCCTTTCTTCCCTTTCTTTTTCTAATTGCATTTTTTCTAGTTCAAATTTAAATTGAAGTTCAAGCTCTTTTATCTTAATTTCTGGGTTTGTTTCAACAATCTGAGAAAGTGCATCTTGTCCAAAAATATCTTCATCCACAAAATAATGAATCAGAAGATTTTTAATTTCTTGTTTACGCATTGAAGATTTAATTTTTAATAAATTATACTTTTTTGCAAGATCGAGCAAATCAGTTTTCTTAGCCAAATCTAATACCTCCTGGGAAGGTTCAGCTACAAACTTTTCTAAATCAAAAGACATGACTGCTTGCTGCTGGTTTTAAACTTAAATGTGGTGTTTTTTTGTTTTTTTTTTTGTTTTTTTTTAAAAATTCAGAACTGAAAAGCACACTTAATAGAACAACTATAATATCAATTAAGATGAGTAAATACGGTAATAATAAAATGTAAAATAAACGGTAATAATTTCCAATAATGTAGCCAAAAAGAAATATTTAAATCCCGGACGAGCCCCCAATTTCTGTTACGAGCCAGGCGTAACGAGAAAGAAAAGCCAGCAACAAACTTTTAACAATAACAAATTTATTACAGAAAAATTATTAAAGAAAAATCAAAATAACAAATTATGTGTACAAATACCTGAAGTCCAAATAAAAATGTAAAATTACAAATGTCTAGTCTGATCCTGGAATGATCCTTTTTGAATAGCACAGTTAAATCCAAGTTAAATCCAAGAACACTTCAGAATAAATTCCCACAATAAAATCCACAAGAATAATTTTTACTATTTTAAAATAATCCAAGCTCCAATAAATCACTTAATATCCAAGTTGAAAAATACTCCAAATATATTGATGACTTAAAAGGTAACTGATGACTTAAAAGATCACTGATGACTCAAAAGGTAATACGAAAGAAAAATGTCTCCTATATATATTAACTAAGAAGTTTCTAGAATAGTCTTTCATTTTCTACAATAATCATAATCTAGCAACTTCAACAATAAAAATCATTCCAGAAATTTCTATCTAAATATAATGCATGAGTTTTCTACAACAGTTAAGAACGTTCTAGTACATACATGTAGTTTATGTTCTAAAAATAGAACAATGATAATATTGGAAATACCAACTGGTCAGATACAAACTATATACATGTAATATGTTGCATACATAACACCAAGACATTTACAGGATAAGATATTCAACATATATTTTTCTGGTGGTGTCATAAACCTAAATTAAAACTGATAATCCCTCGTCCTTAAGTCAAAATCCCAACTTCAGCTGTTTATCCTGTTAATTTGTATTACTAAAATACATATTTTTGTTAACTAACGCAAAATATAACCTTTTATATAATGTATTTATACAGTAAAAGCCTCAGTTAAGTATTTCAATTTGCAAAATGCAAGTTATAATTTTGTCCCCAACTTTTTGACAAAAATGTCCTTCAAGTAACAGTAATATAAGTAGATTATTTTAGTTTAAGTAAATTGTTCCAGTGTGCTCTTCAAAAGAAGGTGATAGGTATAATACATGGCTACAGCAACAAAACATATGGACATTTTAAATAGGATTTAGAAAATTGAAAGACATTGATTAAAGGTTGGAACCATGATTTCGAACAGTGTCCTTTAAGTAACGAGATTCTTATTGTTTAACTTATGAGAAAGATTCCCTTTTGTATTGCTGTTATTAGCAAATATGTTTCAGTCATGAATTAAATGATCAAAATTGTCTCCCTTCTCTTATCTGTGTAAACAGGCTATAAAACAACCTGAATAAGTCCTTGCAGTAACTGTCCTTACAATAATGTTACTGCAAGTACAAAATCTGTTACTGAAAGTACAAAATACAACACAGTTCTTCTTTAACATATAATTATGGATAAAGATGCGATAAACATTTTCTTGTTGGTATAATCTATTTATTATTAATATATTTATTATATAATTAGACATTTATGCATTTTAAAACTTCTGTTTTATGTTATTTTGTTATTCGAAGGACAACCTGTGTTATTGAAAGGACTTTTTAATTCAAACTCAATGTACTTTACTAACATATCTACATTCAAACTTGGAGAAAGTTTCTTTTATGTTTCAGTATATATATTCAATTGGGTTATTTTTTTGCTTTTACAGTACATGCTTTTGTAAAATTGAGGAAATCTGAATAATCTTGCACCCTTTAGAATCCTAAACATTAAGTTACTGTAAGGACAATATACATCTTGTTGTAATTGAAATGCATGTCATTTCACAAAATAACTGTAGCGATTTTAGAAATAAAAGTAATAAGGCAGTACCAGTATATTGAAGGAAAGTTCTTAGTACTTATCTCTACAGAGACTTATTTATTGCATAGAATTACAGTTTACTTTGCAAAATAGAAATCAAACCTAACTTATATCATTCACAAGCAAGCCTTTAAGGCATTTTTACAAAAGAAAATTGTTGTCTTCAAAACTACTAAAATTAGTCATTAAAAAGTAGTCCCGTGAAACTTAGAACATGACTGTTTGTTTACTTTCCGAGTCCTATTTTGGCCTCATGTAAAATTCCTGACATTATCGTACTTTGTGAACACAGTAAGTTTCTATTTTGTTTTGTTTGCTTAAAATGTTGCACCAAAACTCTAAGTTCAGTTGGCAAATTTCAAGCTTCAATGATTGAAAAAGACACCAGGTTATTTCAGGCACAGAAGGGCCACTGACAATTTGTAAGCTAAATGATGGCTTTGTCACAAGAAATAATCTCTGGAAATTTATTTACAGTCATTCAGGAGGATTAAAATTATGCATTCTAAAATGTCAAGAACTTTGCATTTAATTTTAATAATTTAACTTCGAAAACTCCTGATTAAAAATATAGCATGTAATATCAATCTTCAAAACTTCTGATGGTATTCTCTATGAACTTGTTTATAAAATTGACTGGGACGAGTTTAGACTGAATTATGCGAACTCACAACATTGCTTGGTTACCTTAAAGACTTGTAACTTTTCCCCATTTTAAAATTTTTTGTCATTTCAGTAACAAATATGTCCGTCCTGTAACTTTAAAAGAGAGCTTCCCTTACTTTTGCTATTCAAATTCAAGATCTATTTAAGAAAAATTCAAAGCTTATTTTCATTTCTGTATGTTGTTAACATTTAATTGTTAGTTCAATGATACAAAATAAACGTGAATTTATAGTTATAAGTCCTTTCAGTAACATTCATTAGTCCTTGCAGTAACAAGCATGTCCTTGATGTAACAGAGATTGATTTCTAGTTCTGCCATTTAGCAACATAGTAAAAGTTTATTTTTGCATTCAGATTGATAAAACTTACTCTGTTCATAAAAATAGAACAAGAAAAAATGATATTCTTATGTGCGTGTGAAACATACTGACATTGTTTTACTCAATTTCCTGTTTTGTTTACATTTGAAGACGAAAAAAAGTATTTTGTAGAGAAAAAATACATCTATAAAAAAATCCCATTTCAGACTTAACCTGAAATTTATATAAAGTTGTGTTGTTTGTTTTGCTTTGTTGTTTAGATATTATTATTTTATTAAAAATGTAAAAAACGTTATCGTTACTGCAAAGACAAACAATGGTCAATATTGACCTTCTGACAATCATAAACGATATAAAATGGACAAGTTTATGTTGCACTTTGTAAAACTAGCTTTCAAATTCATATGCTTACTAGATGAGATAAAACATTGCAGCTAAATAAGATATTCATATTTGAATAAAATCAGAACCCTAATTCAGGCGAAATTTGATATTAGCTCATATCATATAATGGTAGATCAATATGAACAAACTCTTAGTAAACTCAGCACAAATATTTGTTAAATCGCTGATTCAAATTCTACATAAAATTTAACATTATTCTAATTGTTAATGAGTAGAAGTGTCTTTAAACTTGTTTTAAGTATTTTCATATTAATTGTTTCATATTTAATACAAAAAGTCATAGAGCTTTACATCGTCTTGTAATATTTTATGAAAAATAAACAATAGTTACCACACAAGACTCTTGTTTTGTTTTGATAGTGTGTGTTTATATTTTAAATTTTAAATTGGGAAGATAATCAATTAATTACGTAATATAAGACAGCAGGTCTTTTCATGGTTAAGTAATATTTATTCATAAACCGTCGCTGTGTACTTAGGCTTCTCGTTACTAAAAAGTGTTTGGCTTTTCAACCGTAATATCACCTATGGTTCGAAGAAATGAATTTGACAATATGTCATAAACTGATTTAATTACTCCTTTGCCGGGTTGTTCTCCATTTTTCTCGAATTCCTCGTTTTGAGCAGTTGTGAAGTAATTTGGATCCTGAAAATAAACAACAAAAGTTGTTTTGTATATTTTATTACAAGGTAAATACATGTATCTTAGTTAATATGAGATGTTCTCTTTAAAATGACAATCAAGTAGCAATGTTTGAATTCTACTGTATTCTTCATAAAAGTTTAAACATTTTAATCAAAAAGAATAAAAAGTTTCATTGTTAATAAATGAATTATTTACCGGTAAATTATGTTCTCTGTGGCTCTCATCTTGCATTGAACTAACCATTGGCTTGTTTTCGTTTAATTGTACTTTCGGGTCTTTGCAAATACGGCCTTGAGATTCTGAAAATAAATACTCGGATTGAGAATAATTTGATATATTAATGCCCTTTTGAATTGTTTGAGTGCAAACTCGAGATAATGTGCTAAAATGGAATGTTTTTTATATTACAATCTGGAAAGTAAATTAGATTTTCTCAACATAATTCATGTCCACGTATGTTTCAATGAAATATATGGTTATAATTTTATTATGGTGGTCATAAACGTATAGTTAAGAGTAATTCATATAATCTCAATATAAGATATATAAAAATGACAAGCGACAAGTATATACTTGGTTTAAGGCCAAATGTACTAGATCCTCTAGCTTTGTCTATTCTTTCATCGCCATGTGTTCCAAAGTTTAAATCAATATCGACACATTCTGTACTTTGGTCGGACAAAAACTTCATTTTTTCGTCGTTTTCATTTATTTTATGTTGAGGAAGGCCGGCTTTTTCAGCATTCACTTTCGCACCATTTTCAAACTGACATTTAGCTGCAATAAAATATGTTCATATGGAAAAAAATATTATTTACTCACCTGA
>NW_026859879.1:0-20976 GCF_026571515.1 Ruditapes philippinarum
ATCAGCATTTCTAACTAACTGACGAGATAAAATATTCGCGAATTTCTTCTTTCGGTTCTGTTGAATTTATATCATAACCTAAAAGCTTAGCGAACATTTATTTACACGAAAATTCTCCAATTCGTGAAATTAGGGAAATAATATCTTTCGCAAAAATGTATGGTTTTACAGCATCTTTGCGATGATTCCTGATTGATGTCTCTACATGTAGCATTCTGAGACTAAAATGATGATATTCAAATGTTCGCTTTGAGTTAAAAAATATATAAAAGGATTCCAGGTACATTTTCATACATACATACATCTATTTATTCAGGCGTAGATATCCACTTCATTATAGCATAAATTTTGCAATGTAACAACCACAGTAAAAAAAAATCCAAAATTTCTTTGCCTATCTGACATAAAAACCAAAGCAACAACATATACGCAATTATCAGCAAAACCGATGTTTTAAAATACATTATAGTAATTCTCGGTTATATCGAATTCGTCGGGACCATGATTTATGTTTGCCATATCCGAGGTATCGTATAACAGATAAAAACAATATAGAGGATATTTGTTTAGTTCAGTGTAAGATCGGAATTTATTATATACTTATAAATGAAATATTGAGAAATATTGATGAAATAAAATGCGTATTTTCATTTTCCGTATTTTCACTGTAAAAATTTATTTTTCACTGCAGTGAAACATATTTTCCGTATTTTCACTGGTGTCTTGCCGGACTACTTTCTTTTAAATTCTACCAGTACACAAAATTTAAGGGAAAGTTTTTCAAATTTTATCGCAAAAAAGAGAAAAATGTACATAATAAACAGAAAATTCAAGTTTTTTCTATAAATACATGATTTATTTTCATCTTGTGGCATGAAAATTACCATATTTCACTCGTGGCTACCGCCACTCATGAAATATTTATTTTCATACCACTCGATAAAAAAAATCATGTATTTATAGAAAAAACTTGAATATCCTCTATATATTTCACCGAGTGAGCAGAAAAAGGTATATTTCACGAGTGGCTGCGCCACTCGTGAAATATGAACTTTTGGTGTTCACAAGGTGAAATATATTTTGATCTTACACTAAACTAAACAAATTTTCTTTTTATTACATGCAAAGAAAAGTTTTAAAAAGACATGAAACCTAATACTGAGTGAAAAGCGCGCCAAATGATAATACAACGTGACGTCATTTACGACATCACGTCATTAAGTTGGTACCCAGTACTGTGCACGCTGGTATTTCACTGAAACAACGTAAGGGGCTTACATTCAAAACAGTGAAATTATCAATTTTAGTGGTAATTTCACTGTTTCAAACAGTGAAATTACCAGTTTTATATCACTGATATATTTCTATAAACCACCGAAAAGCAGGTAATAAAAATATATTATATTCAACATAATTATATACCAAACATTATGCACGATTAATGGTTGGACAGCATTGTAATTTATTCTCTAATTATGATAATTTTATTTACACAAATTCTGAATAATTTATTTAATTGCTGACGTCTTGTCAATACGCACTTCAGATAATACACATCAAACTGGGGATTTTGAAATAAATGTATTGCATATCTAAAAAATGATTTTATTATCTATATAAGCAAACATTGGTGGTAAGGTAACATTACTGGTGCATGTACGTATATACGTGCGTGCGTGCGTGCGTGTATATATGTATATTTGTCGTTTTAGAGTTTACCCAGATCACACAATAATAATAATAATAATAATGATAATTATTAATAGCGAGCTCGACGAGCTGGCCCGAAGGGCCTGCTCGCAAAGCGAGCTTTACGGTAACGCGAGTACCTGCTAAGTGATGGTTTTGAAAACTTTCGTCCAAAGTACCGAATTGGACACATCGCAACTTTTCGAATTTAAAGATAACGATAAAAACTAAGGAATTCTGACTGAAAACGGATGTGTAGACTGGTCACCCGCGCACAACCATGGGAACGATAATTGGACAGGGAACCAGAACAACGGAAGCCGTCTATAAAATAACGAATGACAGTTTTAAAACGGAAAATGTAAAATGAAAATTGAAGGCGCCATTTTGTTTGAAAAATCTGATAAATAAAAACATTTTTTTGTCGAATTTTGTTGTGAAAACTATCTAGAATGAAAGAAAATGGTCTAACTAAGAAAATGAATCCGAACACCAATATCTTTTATTCAGTCGTTAACGCTGTACAGACGTTTAAAGTATTGTTTATGTGACGTCACAATGTAGCGCCAAACAGCACGTGCAAAACAATCATATCAAGTACGCTATTTTAATCGTATGTCGCAAACGTTTTAAATTTAACATTTCTTTCACTTTTAATAATCTTTATTTCGCTTGAAAAATTATAGAGTGAAATAAAATAAACAAACAAAGTTTTATCAACGTTTCCAAAACTCGTTATTCATTTAACGACAGGGGCGGAAACAAATTTAACACAGTACGTGTGCCGTCACACGCACTCGTCACTGCATTTGAAATAAAAATGAGCGATTATTTCATACTATTTCACGTTAAAAGTACATCGAGCTCGCTTTGAGGCTTTGCCTTTTTCATATTATAATAATAATAATAATAATAATAATAATAATAGATCTAATAACAACAACAATAAAAATGAATTATAATAAAATGAGCAATAATAAAATCTTTATTTCAAGAATGTAGAATGTAAATGTACAAAGTTTGAATGAAAACTATAAAGATTCCTGTTTTTGCCACCAACCCAACCCAGTCCCCCTCTTGTTTATTACATTTATATGAACGCTTCTGATATCAAAAAAGAGAAATAATTACTTTAGACGACTTTGGAAATTTGTGAGTTTTGTTCTATAGAAGACAGGCACTTTGGTTAATTTGTGTTCAATTCAACGTCATCAAAAAAGGAATATTTGCTTTTCAAATTCTTTCAAAATAATGTATCAACAAAAAGGGACTAGATTATACAGATAAAAGTATAAAATTAAGAAATGATTGTTTAAAATTTCAGCTTTTTTCTGCATCATACAGATAATTGATAAAAGAAAGCAATCTATGAAAGTTCGCTTAAACCCAACATTATTAACATTAATAATCCCCGAAAAGTATCCAAAGCTTTACAAAACTAGCGTAAACTATGTTTTCATTGATACCTAAAGTATGAATAAATAAATAAAAATAAACAAATAACGCGTTTTATTTTCTTACAATTTTACTCATCCGAAATCTAATCTATAATTTACAAGAAAAGTTGCAACAATCGGAAATACGAGAAGTTTCTTATATGAAAGACTTATCCTGAATATGGCAAAACCTCGAAAGGTACTCTACAGCAATTAAATCAAATTGAAGATCGTGAACTCACTAAGTATAACATTTCGGGGAAAATGATCTCCTTTCATAAAATGTTAACAAACCGGAAGCAGATCTACATTTTGTAACTCTAATTAAAGAGCACTTCGTGTTTTTTGTCCCACAATGCCTGACCCCAGTAAAGAACTTCCGGCCAAAGTTTTCAAAACATCCAACTCGAATATACTTGCTTTAATAATGTAATGCTCGCTTTAAGGTAAGTCCTTCTAGCACTAGAAACGGAAATAAGAACAATTGACATGAATAAGCGTTGCATCTATGAGATTGAACAGTGCAGCATTTTAACGACAACAAACTTCCCCAATCAGACAATCTACGCAGAATATTTTGTGTTAAAAAGAATCAAGTTTCTTTTTCTAAACAATAAACGTTTGTATAGGTTTTGCTATCATCAAATGGAATGATATATCAGACAAATTTATAAAGGTCAGACAAGAGTAAGGATTTAATGATATTTAACGTAAAGACCAAAGCAATTAATTGTATATTCCAGGATATTACATAACTTTTATTCTCTAACTATGACAATATCATGCAGTGATAAATGCATAGATTGTATTAAACACTCCATTAACAAGGAGGATGATCATGTTTGTGCATATTCTGTATCTCGCTGTGTTATTGGCGGCTAATGTCAAATATACGGATAGCCAAGGTATGTCGAATTATTTTCTTTACTTCTTATTTAAAATAATAAAAAAATCACGTGACAGACAGTGAATTAAATGTATGTATCCGTATTTAGAAGAATATGTCTTCAAAATTGTAAAGGCAGCGGTGGCATTGTGGTCCATGTGTTTGCCTCTCAATTGTCGAGTACTGTGATAACGACCATGTTTCATCATAAAAAAAACTTACGGTGTCACTTTAGGGTCATCGAGACACAAACACATAACTGGAAACAATGAAAACATAAAATTACGAAGTCGAATTACGAAACCACGATGGTAAGAAGTCAAAGGTACGATGATAAAAAGGTGAATGTACGATGGTGAAAAGTCGAAATAACGCAACCATGATGATGAAAACTTGATATAGTTTCGTGTTTTCACCATCGTATTCCAAAACTTTCACCACCATGGTTTGGATGTTTCGTTTTTTCGACTTTTCACTGTGTGTCTCGATGGCTCTTACTGGACACCGTAAAAACTAGTACTGGTTAGTTCCATGAAACGGACTCGAAATATGTTTGAATAACTAAATTACCATCCCCTTCGCAATCGGGTATATATATGAAATGCTAAAACTTAGCTTGATGCAATGGGGATTTAACTGTATGTCTGTATTGTGTGTTTGCAGCAAAGAAGGTTGGCGATACTCGCAAACGTCTTGTGGAGGATGTAATTTACTTTGTTACCAGCACGGGACGTGTTCACTGGACAACCAACAATGAAACAATCTTGAATCAGATTAACGCTTTAAAAGTAAGACTAAATATGATTACCGTTTATAAATTGAAATAAGAGATGATGCACCACCATCAAAATCCTTATCAACAACAACAATATCATCAACATCATCATCATCCTGATTATTATTATTATTATTATTATTTAATTATCATCATCATTATCATCATCAACATTATTAACATCAATATATTTATCTCCTACGTAGGAGTTAAACAGTCTTAAGTAGTCCTACGTAGGAATTATTAACTCCTAATTAGGTTTTTTTATATATCTCCTACGTAAAAGTTATAAAGTCCATCGAAGGAGTAATAAAGTATTACGTATAAACTCCTAAGTAGGCTTTTTTTTAATTTCCTACGTAGGAGTGATAAAGTCCTGATTAGGCCTTTTATCTCCTACGTAAGAGTTACCATTTTGTATAGAACATGTTAAATTGGAACCAGGACGCTAAATAATAAAGGCATATATTTTGTTGGAAAATTTTGATACGGAACATGTAGATATATGTTGTGATACCTCGTTTTGATTATATTGTAATTACAGGCATATTATGTAACACGTTTTTATTGTTTCTTTTCGCTATTTACAGACTTTTTTGTTTCTTTTCGCTAATTTCTGACTTTTTTTTATTCTTTTCGCTATTTACAGACTTTGCAAAGCAAAGTGTTTCAGACTGTGGACGGTTACCGTGGTTACGAAATAAATCAGAAGATTGATGGCAGTTCAAAATACTGGAAGAGGATCCCTAAATGTACGAATCCCAGCCTGGAAATAGATATCCTGAAGACCGCCGATCAGAGTGTGGTCAATAAGTACCTGAAAGCCTTGAAGATCCAGTTAGCATCGTGCCAGGCTAAACCTTGATTGCGCATGCGTGGACGATGATGATGAGTTAATTTGAAAAACGATTGATTACAATATATGTATCGATGCTCTGTGTGCGTGTGACGTCAAAAACGATTCAGACTTTATTGCTTGCTTTGCAAAACGTAAAAACGTTCTGAAATAACATTTTTAAGATAATAAAAATACATGTATTATGATACAATTGTATACGAATAAATGTGTATTTTACAATAAAATTATTCAAAAGCAGGCGACACTTATTACGTTTTTATGAGGTAGGATTTATCGTTCCCAGTTTAATTATAAATTACCCTCATTACTATTCAACATCTTAAGTTTATTATATTCCGTAGTATGGCGAATCAATGTACGATTCAACTAACTGATAAATTCATTGCATATACGTATGAAAACAATTAAAAAAAAACCTTTTTTAAAAAGAGGGCAAAAACACATCCCACGCGTGAATAACTATTTTATGACTGACATATATCAATGTTTAATAACGTTGTATGATGCCGAAATTTGACGTCAGACCTAATAAAACAATAACGAATCACTTTACAAAAATATAAAAACAGGAAAGGAGAGGGCTGTTCAAAAAATATTATTTACTTTTGTCAAAAATGTGGCAATAGGCCTTCAACTCATAAACAAAGTTGAATCAAAGATGTGTTAAGACATAACATGACTTGAAATATATTTTTTTGAGATTCGTACCATTTGGTGTACGTCTTGACTTGTGTGCAATTTTTCAGATAATTCCTTTACCCAGAATAATTTTTTATTATGCAAAAAGACCATACAATGAAAATTCCTGCAACGCTTTTCAATCAATTTGGAGCTAAGGATCGCACAAAAATTTATATTAATTTAATTCTGAGTATATTCTATATTTTCAGACTTTTCCATTTCGAATGCTTCACTTGATCTATGTAAGAATTACAAATTTTATGTTTTATGTTGTTTTACTTTAATCGGTGGATCTCCTGTAAGTATATTTTTTCATGATGTAGTTTATAGGTATACTGTGCTCCCCATGCAACATTTAAATGTATGATATAAAGAGTCCAAAAGTACATTATCTCTAATTGCTTTTGCGTATTATGCAAGTCCTCAGTATGGTATCTTATTGCCTTTGCGTATAATGGGCGTGCTCAGTATGGTCTCTTATTGCCTTTGTGTATAAAAGGTGAACTCAGTATGGTCGGTCTCTAATTGCCTTTGCGTACAGTAGGTGTGCTCAGTTTGGTATCTTATTGCCTTTGCATATAATAGGTGTGCTCAGTATGGTCTTTTATTGCTTTTGCATACAATGGGTGTGCTCAGTATGATCTCTAATTGCTTTTGCGTACAATGGGTGTGCTCAGTATGATCTCTAATTGCCTTTGCGTACAATGGGTGTGCTCAGTTTGGTCTCTTATTGTCTTTGCGTACAATGGGTGTGCTTCGTATGATCTCTAATTGCCTTTGCGTACAATAGGTGTGCTCAGTATGATCTCTTATTGCTTTTGCGTACAATGGGTGTGCTTCGTATGATCTCTTATTGCTTTTGCGTACAATAGGTGTGCTTCGTATGATCTCTAATTGCCTTTGCGTACACTGGGTGTGCTCAGTTTGATCTCTTATTGCCTTTGCGTACAATGGGTGTGCTTCGTATGATCTCTAATTGCCTTTGCGTACAATGGGTGTGCTTCGTATGATCTCTAATAGCCTTTGCGTACAATGGGTATGCTCAGTATGATCTCTAATTGTTTTTGCGTGCAATGAGTATGTCTCATATGATCTCTAATTGCCTTTGCGCACAATAGGTGTGCTTAGTATAATCTCTAAAAGTAAAAAGCAATAATTACTTGTAGTGGTCATCTTGCAACAATAAGTATCTCTATTATCAAGCACAATGGATAGTAGAAATAAAACGTAATTAAACGCTCCTTAACAAAATATCCAATAGATAAGTTAATAAGGTTATGGAAATTCGAATGAACTTTTCCAAATTCAAATCAAGGCAACACCATTACACACAAATCAACAGGTTAATGGTTTTTAAATTACATGTACACTGTACTAATATTTTGCACATATGGTAACTATGCGATTGTTCTACAGACATTTTGAACAACCCACCTTTACGCTTTGATCGCTGTGCGTGTATGCGTCAAACACGGTGAATATATATACTGTAAGTGTCACACGTTTCATTATAATTATTCAAGATGATTACTTTTACAGCAACGATCGTTGTTTTTTCTTTACTTTATAATAATGTATATACACAAACTGGATCACCCCCTAGTGATGGTTCTAACCCGCATCAAAACCATCCAGAGATAAACAAAGGTAATTTTTAAATAATAATATTAACATATTTCAAAGATAGCAACATTAATTATAAACCGGATAATGGGGTTATTTTTCTTTTCAGATTTGATGTATTAATTTATATGATAACAAAATGCATAGCGATAGAGTGGGTTTTTTTCTCTCCAATGTTTGCTGACAAAACATGCACAGTGGCTTCGTTAGTTTGTAGATATTTATTTCATTTAATTGTTTCTATGGTAAATTGTCGATTTTTATGCCTACATCCGATATATTTTCAAATTTTAAAAATATTATCACGACAGATTGACCTAACAAACATTTTCAATATTTATCAAGCATGTACATTATTTGGAATGAAGATTTATGTTCATGCACTTTTGAATCGAAATTTTGATAATTTCATATTGATTTTTTTTGTCAATTTCAATTTCAGTTCGCAATGAGCATTATGAAATCAGTGTAATGAAAGACTTAGTCCCAACAGATATATGGAGTATAGAAGTGAAAGATAGACCGAACACTGATCCTGTTAAAAATATATCAATAGCCATAGACAGGTGGACACATATGGCAAAAGCCCCTGTAAGTAAAAACAATCTACCTTTTTCTGTTTATATATATTTCTACAGACATAAATCTGTTAAATATTATGCTGTTTTATCTCTAAGCACGTGGTTGGCAACAGTTGCTACCCATGCGATCATCATCAGTGCAGGACTAGATCATCAGTGCCGTTCAGTCATAGACAGCACTTTTTGCTAGTCAGTCCACACAATGTACATGACATGTTTTAAAAATTTCTTAAAAATGCTGAATGGTATTATCTATCTATACTGAAAGATGGACAAGTCAAAAAATATATCGACTCGTGTCAGATAATATCGTATGGACCCGAAGTTGCTTTCGTCTTCTTTCGACAGTTTTCGTTATACCTATTTTAGTACATTTTTGTCACGTGAGAGGGAGTTTTCCATTGACGTCATTCTTCTAAAAAAATTCCAAAATGGCGGCTCGCATTTCATATAAAGGTCCGTAGTGGAACTAACTGTATATAATTTTTGTTTCAGGGATCTACAACTTTTGAAGGCAACGGTTATCAAGGGTTAAAGATCAAACATTTCATCAATGGTAACTTCTTGCATGAATTTAACCTGGCGATATGCAGTAACAACCTCCCATTGGCCATAGTTCATTATACAATGCCGGCAGACAGACAAAACCAAAGTCAACTTAAAGCGGATTTTAAAAAAGCAGTGGACAATAAATGCCGAAAATCTCCTTAGACAGTGAAAAAAACTTGAAATTTAAATATGAAATGGAAGGATAGTGTTCTTAAAATTTGACAAACTTTGTGATACAAATTCAAGAGGAACACCAGCCAGTTATTCAGTTGATATTTTAAAACATGAAGATATGTTTAAGAATCCGACATGTTTTGACAGCAATTGTCAAATACTGGCAATATTTAATAAAATTTAATTTATTAAAATTAATTTTCTAAAAAGTTACTGAAATAAGTTTCTATATATTTTTACAGTAATTATGTATAAAAAATTTGTCAAGCGATGTTCAGATAAAACAGTATTTCAAAGTGATTTGAAAGACCCTGGATGAAAGGAGTTCCGTTCACTGAGGTCTAAGAAAAAAGTAAATACATTTTGTAATTGAAAAAAATAAAGACAAAAAAGACAAAAACCGAAAAACAGTACAAATGTAGAATGTAGAATTTATTACTATGGAAAAACAGAAAAACAGTACAAATGTAGAATGTAGAATTTATTACTATGGAAAAACAGAGTAAGCGAATGGTCTGAAATTTGCCTCACATACTATTGGTATAACCTCACATCAAGTGGTATATAACAATATCGACGATAGAATATTTCCAGTCCCGTCATGGAAAAAACTTAAGTCGAGAACCTTTAATAAAAAAAAATGATATAAAAACAGAATAATATGTTTTATTCACCATAATATGTTTCCGTTGTTTTAATTTTGATTAAATGAACATATCATAATGTCAACTGTTCAAATAAAGTAGGAAGCTTATATGGTATGTGTTTACTTTAAAGCATACGTGTATACCATATCACGTGTTACGTAAAAGGCATAAACAGCGTGAAATAGCATGACATTGATATTCTTCAGATTATACATGATACTGATGGGAAATATCTTAAAGATATTCTAAAAACGAACTTCTGATACATTGTTATTGTATATGTTCTTTTGTCAAAAGCAAAATTTCAATAAATAATAAAAAACTCTTTTTCTTGTTGGATTTTATTTGTTATATAGATCTATGATATTGTTTTAAATAAAATGAAAATATTGGAACACTTTAATGGCCCTAGTCTCATCACCATTCACTTTTCACGTCTTTTATGCAAAGTCCAAATTTTGAAGCATAAAAAACACCCTTATCGGTGAGTACAACATTTTTGTGTTAAAGACAACTGCAAAACTTAAGGAACCCGGTGCATACCAAACAGTGATAGCTACATACACATAAGGGGTCGGGTGGGGGAGGGTAACGTCGCACCAACAAAGTAGAAGTAATGAGGCGTTTTCCCAGCTTTTCTGGTGCAGGAAGACATAAGAACGCTAAGATGAAGTACGTGGCAAGTCCATACTGCATTATTTCAGGCATGACTAGGCACACGTGAAGAGCCATCGACGTTCCATAAGCTAAACCATGCATTGTTTCAAATAAATCCCATGGAATACTTTTTTTATTCTGACATGTCCATATGATTACGGCTTTAACATTTACTCATGTCACAAGTGTTTATCAAATGTCTGTTAAAGGGGAAATCCCTAAAGAGCATGCAATGGAAATCAAAAAGGTGAAAAAAAAAAATAATTAGTTCGTCCCTGAGAACAGCATACTCCTGGCCTCCCTCCCCCGGCACCGGCTTTAGCAGTATACAATTTTTCAACACAAATAAGTACTAAAATGATCAGAAAACAAAACATTTACAACGAACGCCGAGATAAAATACGGGGCAAATCCACAATGTACATCTATACAGTCAAGCCTAAGCCTATTCACTAAGTTTTAGCCTTCTCAAGTCCGGACACATTCATCATACAAATTTAGGACGGAGAGGCTTAAAAGCAGCATGGCTGAAATCTAAAAGAATTTTCTAAAACGCGAAACAATTTCCTCCGGCGCAGAAATGATGCGCAATCACGCCGGAACTATGTTGAGGCAAAATCAAAATATAATAAAACAAAACGCAAACACAAAAGGCTATACGCTATAAGAGAGGGCCGAAAGATAGCAAATATGGCTAAATCAGAACCAAAACAATTTTGGAAAGTGATTAAAAAACAATATAATAAAAAAATAATCAAGTATAAATAATCTTACTGCAAACGACTTGCATGAACATTTTAGTACTCTTTTTGTTCACCGAACAGAGAACAAAACTTTAATATACCCGATCAAGATGATTTTCTCGATAATGATATCACAGAAATAGAGATTAGAAATGCTGTATTTTCACAAAACAATGGGAAAAGCCCCGGTAATGATATGCTCATTGCAGAAATTTTAAATATTCATATGATTTAATATCACCTTATTTACTAAAATTATTCAATAGAATGCTTAATAATGCGGAATATCCAAGATGTTGGGGTGAAAGTATAATATCACCTATATTTAAAGGGGGAGATTTAAATGACCCTAAAAACTTTAGAGGTATAACGTTAAGCAATGTTATGAGTAAGATATACTCACAGATTTTATTAAATAGATTAACCAAGTGGGCAGAAATAAACGAAAAAATAAACGAAACGCAGTTTGGGTTCCAAAAAGGGAAGTCTACAATTGACTGTATATTTATATTGTATTATATTATTGCAAAGACACTTATTGAAAATACGAAGTTATTTTGCATTTTTGCAGATTATGAAAAGACGTATGTTGAAATTGACAGAATTAAACTTTGGCAAAAATTGATTGAAGAAAAAAGTAAGTTCAAAATTAGTATTATCATTAAAGGCAATGTATTCCTCGGTAAAATGTTGCGTACGATATAAAAATGAAACATCCGGGTGGTTTGATTCGGGCGTAGGTCTAAAACAAGGCTGTCCGAGCTCCAGCTTATTGTTCTTATTCTTCGTCAATGACGTCACAACAAATATAAATACAAATATAAATGGTATATTTACAATAGAAGATGTCAAACTTTTTTTTACTCATGTTCGCGGACGACGCAGTACTGTTCGCACAAGATCCCGCAACACTGCAAAGTATGCTCAATGATTTAAAAAATTACTGTAACACATGGGGATTAACGATTAACTCCAAAAAAACAAAGGCAATGATTTTCGAAAAGGGTCGCCATACTAGTTATAAATTCTATCTTAATAACACTGAAATTGAAATCGTTACATCATTTAAATACCTAGGAACACATCTGTTTAAAAATAACAACTGGAACAGAACTCAAAAACGATTAGCACAACATGCAGCTTACTCTATGCATAATTTATTCATTGTTATTAATCAAATAGATTTACCCATTAAAGATAAATGCAATTATTCGATAGCTTGGTAGCGCCAGTGTTAAATTATTCTGCAGAAGTATGGGGCTTTCATGACGGTCAAAAATATTGGAGAAAATTCATACTAAATTTTGTAGAAAAATATTAGGAGTAAAACAATCTACTAACTTAGACTGTCTATACGGAGAATTGGGTAGATTACCGATGAAAGTTATTCGAAAGTCAATTATTCTTAAATTTTGGGTAAAAATTCTAAAATCACCCGATAGCCATATCATAAAGTTAAATATACAATATGCTCCGAAATGATACTGAAAATAATTTATCCTATAATGGAAATAATTGGGCATTCAACATTAGAGAAATGTTAAACCAGTTAGGCATGACTGATTTGTGTGCTTAACCAAAATACTGACATAATAAATTTGACACAAATTAAACAGCGTATACACGATAATTTTACAACAGTCGTGGTATTCACGCATATAACAACACAAAAACTGTGCTCATACTCTCTATTTAAAACATGATTTCGTGTGTGAAAAATATTTAAATGAAATTTCAAAGCTAAATTTAGAATAACCTTATGCAGACTAAGAACCTCGTCACATGATTTAAAAATAAAAACTGTCGGTACATTAATGCACTAGACAAGATAGAATTTGTACAAATTGTAATATGCGAATGGTCGAAAATGAATATCATTTTCTTTTGGTTTGTCCCAAAACACACAGAAATTAGGAATAAATATTTAAAACATTATTACTGTAGATGGCCTTCATTAAAGAAAATTTGAAAATTTATTATTAACAAAGTCATCTAAAGAATTAATTGGTTTAGGCAAATATGTTATTTTGCATCGTGTAATAGACAGAGAAATTAAATTCTTTTTATACTTCCCGTGCTAACTTTTATGTACTTTTTATATTTGAACTTGTATCACTGTTAACATTATATATACTTTATGGCTATAATGTTGTTATAACATTTATGCAAATAAAATGTTGTTGTTGTTGTTGAAATCTATAGATGCTTTCTAATAATCTGGATAGTTAAAAATATTTAATTCTTATTCAATATCAAATTAAATTGTGCATTTCGTAAACATTACATTTGTCCATTATTTTTTTAAGTTTAGAAAAATATAAATATCTATCCTCAATTATAATATATTATTAATTTACTGCAAACTCTTTATGTCAAATATATACCTTAAAACGTTTGTATTAATTCCTTATTCGTACATCAAAGGGCTTAACGTAAAATAAGCTATTTTAAAGGCACATTATGCCTGAGAAAAAATAGAATTTTACGTCTTTTGAAGGGGCAAACATGAATATCATAATGTTTAAAAAATGGTTTTAGAGAAGGTTAGATGCTTGTAACTTGAAGAAAGTAGGAGAAATGTAATATAATTTGTCATAAAAGTAGCCAAATGTAAACAAAATAGTATTTTTGACATCCATGCATAATACAAATTTACTAAACTGTACTTATTGCCAAAAAGCAGCAGACGAAAAAGATGATTCCGTCAATAATTAACATTTTCAATACTATAAAAGTACACGATAACCAAAATAAAAGACCCTTTGAGAAACGTATAATCTTTTCTGAGGTATAATGGGCCTTTAGTACTAAAAATATACTTTTTTTGCAAATAGAACGATTTAGATAAATGCGAAGAGAAACGTTTTCAAGGAATTAGCATTTATGAATAATTAAAATTCACTTCACAAACGCATAAAAAATAAACAAGGCTCTATAAAACTTCACTCAGTTGTCAAACAATAGGCAATAAATTCTCTAATTTTGATGAAAATTAGCATTTAACACATCTAACAGAAAGCCGGAATGAACCTACGTTTTGTATGGTGTGACATGTCTCATCAAAAGGGTAAAAAACAACAACGTCAACTTGTTGTGTCTTTGATCACGGATTTATATTAAAATAATGATCCGTGCTGTTATGTTTAGATAATCTGCATCAGGAAATAATCCTAACACAAACTTTTCTTTGTTTTTGTTTTTTGTCAGCCACATTTTGAATCATTTTCGGTTACTGAGAATAATCGTGTTTTGTCTTTTCTTTTGCCGGACCTCAGCTGTTTTTATTGAAATAAAGTTTGTTACATACTCACGCTTGCTAAACAAATGTAGATGCTGTTGGCAAGTACGAAACCTGGGGCAAAGAATAATAAGGTTATTCTTTGTGCCAGATGATATACATGTACATGATGCGATATTACATTGATTTATATATAGAAGATATTAAAATGGTGTAGAACAAAATATTACCATTCATCATTTAATTGTTCATACTAAATCACTTAGAACTTTATATTAACATAGTTTTCGAACAATATTCTATAAGAAAATCTAAATGCTACATTTCAGTTGTTTTTTTTATCAATATTTTATATTAATATGGAAAATGTGCCCATTACAGACCAATTCACTTTAATTCTTTATTTTTTGTCTTTAAAAATGCTGATGTTTGTTTAACAATCAGATATTTCGTGTCTCATTTAACAAACTATATATAGAAAGGAAACAATGCAATCTTGCTTGACAATAACAAATGACTTTTATTCTCAAGAATAAAATTCAGCCCATTAATGTCATAACATGCTATAAAATTTATATTTTGCTTGCATATTCATTATTCTTTCTATGAATAGATTAAAAAACGGCGGTGCAAATTTGTACTTCACGAACAAACACTGCGTTCATGAAGTGCGATTTTATTTCAAAATTTATATACAGTGGTAACAGAGTAATTTCCCTTTATAGTCAATACTGTATGGGAAAATGAGATATAATGAAATCAAACTGCAAGACACTGGCCATATGCATTTATATAGAAATGAGATAGTTTGAAATTAATTTTTATACCCAACGTTTACAGATTTGAAAGGAAATATCATGACAAAGAAACAAATATTTACTAACAACATCGTTTATTATATACTTATAAATGAAATATTGAGTAATATTGATGAAATAAAATGTGTATTTTCAGTTTCCGTATTTTCACTGAAAATTTTTTATTTTTCACTGCAGTGAAACATATTTTCCGTATTTTCACTGGTGTCTTGCCGGACTACTTTCTTTTAAACTCTGCCTGTACACAAAATTTAAGGGAAAGTCTTTCAAATTTTAATGTCAAAAATGAGAAAAATGTATATAATAAACAGAAAATTCAAGTTTTTTTCATAAATACATGATGTATTTTCATCTTGTGGCATGAAAATTACCATGTTTCACTCGTGGCTACCGCCACTCATGAAATATTTATTTTCATACCACTCGATGAAAATAAATCATGTATTTATAGAAAAAACTTGAATATCCTAGCTCTATATAGGCCTACAGTAATGTTGATAATAATAAAAACTTTGTACTAGTATACATGACAAATCTAAAATCTTATTTTCAAAGTATATACACATAAATAACTAAATTAGTAAATCGGCGAAAAAAAGAAGGGGAAAAAACGGAAAAAATAACAGTCCGATAACCTTTGACTTGTTGCAATAATACATGTATTGGTCTCCTTGGACAAAAGCGTGAGCAATGGTTCAAACATTATCATTCTTTGTGAAGCGTTAATTAATGCATATTACATGTATAATGTACATGTATAATGCACAGAAGAAATCAGACAGACATATAGACAGACGGACAGACAGATATCGACAAAGTAACAAGACAGCGAATGAAAGAAAATTTAAAGTTTAAGAAAAATGAATTGCAGCTTAAGACAGAACTGCAACCTGTTTGACTTCATCGGTACAAGATGAGAAAATTCTTTTTTTTCTGTCTTCAACAAAATTTCATAAATCCTACGGTTTATGCACAGCTACTATTAAAATGTTCAAATCGACAGTTTCTGACAAGCATTTGACAGTCTAGACAAAAATAATGATGTTATTTCATAGGGAGAATGTCGTTACAGCATAACTGTTACTGCTGGAGAGAAAAAAAATCTATTGCTTTTATTTTACTTACTGTTTCCGGCTGGAGTTACATTTGACCCCATTGTTGGCGTGTTGTTACGAGCTGTTGCCGATGCCCCTGTAAGTATCTCAAAATGTTTTCTTATGTACCTGCATAACGTTCGCCAACGAAACATCAAATTTTCCTTGTACCGTATGTACACTGCAATAAAAATGTCCATTTATGACAAAAGAACATCAATCACGGAAACTGAACATAGACACATCAACAAGATTGGTCTGGTTGACGTGAAACGCCTACTTGGCTTTGACAAGCGTAAGGAGGGTTGTCTCAAAAGTAAGCCTTTTCTCTTTATTTTTTTAAAGTAATGAATAAACAATAAAAAAGACGTGTATCATTAAGCTTTATCAAATACTTTCAGTCAGCAATTAAAGTTTAAAATCGTGTCCTTATGAAATATGAAAATGAAGTAGTTCTCCTTATGACACCATGTAAATAAAGACGTTTTCCTTATAATTGTGCAAATGAAGTAGTTTACCATGCATATAAATTGGTTTATTATGAAATCATGCAAATGAAATTGAGCATTCAAACAAAGTAGTTTTTCATATGAACGCATGCTAACAAACTACACTTGTAGTTTTCCTTATGAAAGCATGTATTTATAGTAGTTTTCCCTATGAAAGCATGCTCCAAAAGAAGTTTGCCTTACGAAGTCATGAAAATGAAGTAGTTTTCCTTGTGAAGGTATGCATATAAAGAGGTTTCCCTTTTAAAATAGTTTTCCTTATGAAATCATGCACACGAACAAATGACGAAGTTCATCAAGAATCCAATATGACTTAAGTTCAGATTTGCTTTAGTTTAGAACATGAAATAAATCAAAAGTAAATCAAGTCGACAATTTATTGCTGTGATTAGCCAATTTCAACAATATCATAGCAAATGAAAATAATTTCTTAAGAAGTTAGTACGTTTTGTTATATTTCTCTGTACCTAATGATAGTTTGTGAAACAACAAATCGAATGAAAACAATTGAAGCATGCACTCAGAATTATCAATACGTTTCTGTATAATAAATGAGTAGAATATGAAGTCAAGTCAAGTCAATTCAAGGTTTATTTATAATTCGGAAGGTATCTGCCTTTTTCAATACAAACATAAATTTACATATGGCAAACACACACATTGGTAAATATGACAAAAGAAAAACACTGCATTGAATAAATTTAATAATAAGAAAACACATATTGTGTATGACATATGGTAAACACACACAATGACAATAATAACAATAAAAAACGCTGTATTAAATTAATTTAATACATAGCAAAACACATATTGTATTTGATTTCACTTGTTTTTTAAATTTCAAATAAACATATTTGAGCATCGTTTAAGCGGTCGGTAAACTAGCAGAGTTTGTGTCGCCTATATTAGCAGATATGCTTTTCTTTAAAACTGAAAATTAAAAACGAAATGTACAATTCCAAAAGCAAAATGTACAATTCCAAAAGCAAAATGTTTTATTCTTAAAACAAAATGTACAATTATAAAAGCAAAATGTACAATTACAAAAGCAAAATGTACAATTCCAAAAGCAAAATGTACTATTCCTAAAGCAACGGAAATGTACTATTTCAAACACTGTCCTTGTGATAAAGGAATCAGATTTACTTTTTAAAATGTATTTTTGTGTAGAGGAAACTTTATAGTTTTTTTCCACTCTAAAATACAGGAATTACAGACTTTGTAAATGACCCTTGTTTAACAGATGTTGTTGTTATGAAATTAAACAATCTTTTGAAAATGTTTGATGTTAATTTTTTATGTAATTTTCTTTTTACTTTTTTACTTTTACAGATTTTTGAACGCCCATTTTTTTTTCAAGAAAACTTGAACAAACAATAACAAAACTGTTATGTGTTATGGGAAGAAGGAGCACCAAAAATTAGAGATTATTTATATATGAACACTAAAATCTAAATTGGAACGGTAAGCGGTTTTTAATTTTGAGTCCTTATTCATGCCATTCACTGTAATGGAACAGGATCGTATACATGTTTAATTCCTAACGAACAATTTGTCCTGCTACCTTTGAAAATCACGCTGATTTTGTAAGATATCATCATTCAATGCCTTTTTGTACTTCAACATTCAATCTTGCTTTATCATTTATACAGACTAAATAAAACTAAGTTAATGAGTTTATAATTTTACTCTCATTAATTTTCTTAATGATATTTTTTGTCTATAAAATTGAATTTATGCGAATTGTTATTCTTGCCAAGTTAGCAATAAAGTACTTTTATTATTACTTTATTCATTTTTTTATTAAATGTAAATGAATTAATGAAATGTTATCCGCTTTTTCGTTTTAAGCAGCCCTTTCGCATAAATAACGAAGGTTCTTTCTTTATCCAGCAAAACTACATGTCATATTTTCTAACTACTTTTGATACACCCCTCCTCCTCTTTTCAGTTTAATCTGGACTATCTCACAGCCGTACAATCAAATTCAGTAAAATTGTGAAAAGATGGCCTATGCCTGGATTATATGCCTAGTTCTAGCTTGTATATGTGCAAGAGGTGAAGCCGGACCTAAACATGGACACTCGCACTCGCATCCTCACAGCCATCCCCGTAAGTATTTGTTTTAAGTATTTTGTACTTATTCCAGACTTAATCAATCTTAAGACTTAACATTTTTTTTACTGAAAATACCAAATCATGCTTGCTTCCTTTTTAGTTATGTTGAAAGTTGTCAGTTTTCTGCAGCCTATTTCAAGAAGATTTTGCACACCATTTTACAATTTGACGGAACTAGTAATAATAAATGAATAATTTAGATCTCTTACATTCATTGAACAATCGTACACCGGCGTATATTAAGTCCTTTCAAAGTGAAGGTACTAATTATTATAATCAAACAAGTTAGCATTGTTTTTATGGCAAATGCCGAGTTTTCCGAATGAGTTTCTTGGTTAGCAGTGGGTGACCAACATGATTGACGTGTTGGCTTCAATTAGACACGGCAACAAATGTAAGCATCGTTTAGGATTCGAACTTAAAAAGACAAACTATATCCCTGTAGATATTGTACTAACTTTAGAACCGATTAAAATATTTTAACATGCAACTTATTAGTTATATTTTAAGTATGTTTTTTTTTATCTGCCTCTCGATTTTGAGAGATAGGTTAAAAGCATACATTAAGGCAAACACTATTTTATTGGCTCTTTTCTTCCATTGATCGGTAGATAGTTTATATCACTGTGTATATAAAAACAAAATGATGAAAAAAATGCAGAATTGACCATCTTCCGTAGAACTTAAAACGCCATGTCAGCCCATAAAGTTAGATTGTTTTCACATAGATTCATAAATCGACGTCATAAAACGTCAGTCATAATTATAATAATTTATGTAAAATACTCATTATTTTTAACAATTCAAGGTATTTTGTCATATCTTACTCATTATTTTAACGATTCGACGCATTTTGTCATCTACTGTTTATCTATCATTCC
The DNA here is from genome assembly GCF_026571515.1 of Ruditapes philippinarum. Lineage (NCBI taxonomy): Eukaryota > Metazoa > Mollusca > Bivalvia > Venerida > Veneridae > Ruditapes > Ruditapes philippinarum. The sequence continues at coordinate 19,962 of NW_026859879.1, forward strand.
GTTGCAGACGACACAAACCAGGCTGTAGATGAAACAGAGGAATGGAACATTACGCTGGCCGTAAAGTCTGGATCAGAAGACTACAACTGGGTGATTACCATGGAAGACCGTAAAAGAAGCAAAAATGTCGCCCTGATTGCCAAAGCACTTGACTGGTATACCAACAATAAAGTAAGAATCTATGTAGCGGGTTTTTTTGTTTACAATTCAAAGTGACCGTCAACGTATTAAAGTTGCTTGTAATAATTGATCTCTTCACTTAATTAATACATATAGCTGTACATCTTTCAGTTGCACGTCTGTAACATGAACAATGCAATGATGGTCGCCTTTTGCATAATTTTCAGTAACCAATGTTTTTATCTTAAATAAAACACTTTTGACACAATAACTAGAATGGCAATTTTTATCATTGCATTTAATCGCCAATAGTTTGTTTTCTCTTAATGGGTTGTTACGTTACACCATGAATGTTAAAGTCAAATAGTGATTTTACAGCTTTCCTGGTGGAGAAAAGATCCCAGGCGTTCCACAATGTATTATTTTAGGCATAAGCGGGCATCTGAGTAGAGCCATCGACCTTCTGGAATCAATAGTCCCTGGCGAAATTCGAACCTACAGCAGTGAAAGTTTAGTTTTTTAACCGTTTTAATGGTTATGCGATTTTACAGGAAGGAAAAAAACTTGAAGATGTACTCTGACAATATTATAATTTAACAGTAATCTTTTTTTATTACAGATGTCAAAGGACAAGCAACTATCCCCAAGCAGTGGTTATAAAGGCTATGAGATATATCGGGCCATAAAAGGAGGAGTTCCAAAGACCACCATCTTACCTAGATGTACTCTTCCAACCCTGGAGAAGTTCCTCTTGCTTGAAACAGCACCGGAACTTACTGTCAGTGCCTATCACAAAAACATTACCGAATGTTCAATACAGATGTGTAAATTCAACAAAAACAAGACCCCGAACGAATGTTTCGAAAAGGCAGCCCCTTTAAAACTACCAAAGAAT